>NC_134228.1:12024695-12207195 GCF_965140235.1 Caretta caretta | reverse complement strand
ATGGCCCAGGAGAGCGCCCCCTGCTGAGCCCCTGCCCCGCTCCCTGCAGCCCAGTGCCCCCCTCTGAGCCCCCGCCCTGCTCCCCACAGCCCAGCGGCCCCTGCTGAGCCCCTGCCCCGCTCCTTGCAGCCCAGCGCCCCCCTCTGAGCCCCTGCCCCGCTCCTTGCAGCCCAGCGCCCCCCTCTGAGCCCCCCGGCCCGCTCCCCGCGGCCCAGTGCCCTCCACTGAGCCCCCCACCCCACTCCCCGCAGCCCAGTGCCCCCCGCTGAGCTCCCCGCCCCGCTCCCTGCAGCCCAGTGCCCCCCGCTGAGCCCCCCACCCCACTCCCCGCAGCCCAGTGCCCCCCGCTGAGCCCCCCGCCCCACTCCCCGCAGCCCAGTGCCCCCCGCTGAGCCCCCCGCCCTGCTCCCTGCAGCCCAGTACCCCTCTCTGAGCCCCCGTCCCGCTCCCCGCAGCCCAGCATATCCCAGTGCCAGCTGAAGGGTTTTTCCCTCTGGAAATTCACGTATGTCGCAAAGGGTTTCTTAATAATCTTTGTTGGCTGAGAAGCCCCAGCTGGGCTCATTGTGCAAGGCAGTGAAAACCAAGCCGAGCTCACAACTGAACCCTGCCAACACAACCAAGTGCAACCGGACGCAAGGCAAGACAAGGGAACCGGGTGCCCCAGAATATCCGGCACCGCTCGGCAATGCCACCCGGCACAGGGCCGCCGACCACAGCAAGAGCAGGACGTGAAACGCCCCGAGACAGGGCAATGGTGCCCGGCGCGACGGGGCAAGACAACCCGCTGCAATCCAATGGGAGAGAGAAACCATGCGATAACACAACACGATACCGGGCAAAAACACCCATGCCCCACAGCGCCCCAGAGAATCACGTCAAATGCGGCGTCCTATTCCGGACAAGCCCAGGCCGGGAGGGAGTCGGCGGTGCAATGCTGCACCAGGAAAGGACGCGGCCCACTTCTCATGCAACGCAAGCGAAAGTCACGCAATAAAACGTGCGAGAAAACACGACAGTATAAAGCACTATCAGGCGGTAACGCAATGAACCACACGTCGCCGTAGCGTGGGGCAGAACGCACCGTAAGGAAACGCAAGTCGAATCAGGCCACAGATCAGTGCAGAAGAGAGAGGAACGCAAGGAAAAGCAACGCCACACCAGGCCATAATGCCACACAATCCAGGGTCGCCCAGAGGATTCAGGGGGCCTGGGGTCTTCGGCGGCGGGGGTCCTTCCGCTCTGGGTCTTCGCCCAAGACCCGGAGCGGAAGAAGTTGCGGCGGGTCCTTCACGCCAGGTGTGTTCAGCGGCACTGAAGGACCCGCTGCCGAAGAGCCGCCGAAAACTCTCCTGGGGCAAATTGCCCCATTTGCCCCCCCTCTGGGAGGCCCTGGCGCAATCTAATGCAGGGGTTCTCAAACTGGGGGTTGGGACCCCTCAGGGGGTGACGAGGTTATTACATGGGGGGTCGCGAGCTGTCAGCCTCCGCCCCAAACCCCGCTTTGCCTCTAGCATTTATAATGGAGTTACATATAAACAAAGGGGGTTTTAATGTACCGGGGGGTCGCACTCAAAGGCTAGCTGTGTGAAAGGGGTCGCCAGGACAAACGTTTGAGAACCAGTGAAATGCCACAGAATATAATGCGAGCAACAACAAGACAATCAAATGTCACGGAACAGAATCCGCCATCTATAAAACTCCCGAAACGAGAGTGAAATACAGTGGGAGAGAAGCCACTGCCGGGCCGGAGAACGGGATCTGGTAGGACGCCGTGCGGTAGAAGCCACTGTCCCGGAGAACGGGATCCGGTAGGACGCCGTGCGGTAGAAGCCGCTGCCCCAGAGAACGGGATCCGGTAGGACGCCGTGCGGTAGAACCTGCTGCCGGGCCGGAGAACGGGATCCGGTAGGACGCCGTGCGGTAGAAGCCACTGTCCCGGACAACGGGATCCGGTAGGATGCCGTGCGGTAGAACCTGCTGCCGGGCCGGAGAACGGGATCCGGTAGGACGCCGTGCGGTAGAAGCAGTTGAATAAAGTGCTGCGCGATGCAACACAACGTCACCCAGGGCAATAATGCAGGAGAACACAACGCAATCCCACCACACAATACAGGCCACAATGCAGCCGAATGGGATGCTGTACAAGGCACCAACACAATATTATCACTACAATACACCCCACCCTGCCCCAGTGACATCACCCCTGCCGCACGGGAACCTTGCACGGGCCGTGCACAAGCCCCCTGGACTCAGGTTCCCCCGCCACACAAATCCAGGACCCTCCCACACAGTGCAGGGCCCGAGATTTCACGCACACCCAGAGAGCAGGGCCCAGCCCCTCCAGCAGGGGGCGGCAGGGACCCCCCCCCCCCGCACCCTCCACACACACACACACATATGGCTCGGGTCTGGTCAGGCTGCAAGGACCCGGTCCCCGGCTATGCTGGGTTGGGGGAGGCTGCTCCTCGCCTGGGATGCAGGGGGGCGGGCTGGCTCCGCTGATGCAAGGGATGAAATGCAGGAGTCCCAGGCCGGCTTGTGGTGGGGGGGGTTCAGTCTTGCACCACCCCCCAGGGGGACAATTACCAGGAAGCGGCTGCAGGTGCAGGCGACTGGCCCAGCCGGGTCTGGCTTAGAGGCATGAGTCAGACGGGCCTCTGGCAGGCAACCCAACCCCTCACTCCCGACCCCCAGCCCCAGCTAGCCCGGCCCTGGGCTCCCCCTCGCAGCTCTGCCCGTGCCCCTCACTCCCGACCCATAGCCCCCTACTAGCCCGGCCCTGGGCTCCCCCCCACAGCTCTGCCGGTGCCCCTCACTCCCGACCCGCAGCCCCTGCTAGCCCGGCCCTGCACCCCCAGCTCTGCCAGTGCCCCCTCACTCCCGACCCACAGCCCCTGCTAGCCCGGCCTTGGGCTCCCCCCACCCAGCTCTGCCGGTGCCCCTCACTCCCGACCCGCAGCCCCTGCTAGCCCGGCCCTGCACCCCCAGCTCTGCCAGTGCCCCCTCACTCCCGACCCACAGCCCCTGCTAGCCCGGCCTTGGGCTCCCCCCACCCAGCTCTGCCGGTGCCCCTCACTCCCGACCCGCAGCCCCTGCTAGCCCGGCCCCCCCCAACCGCCCCCAGCTCAAATGACAAAGGAGTCGGGTCTGCCCTGACACACAGATTCCTGGGACAGCTGCAGGCCTGTGCTGGGGCTTAGACAAACACATGGCTCATATCCTCGCCCCCCGCCCGTCTGCACCCGCTCGCTCGCACACCACACACACACACACACACCCCCGCTGAGTACACAGGAAGCCGGGGTCCCCCTGCATGGGGCCAGCCTGTGACGCAAACGTCCCGTGTCACGGCAGGCCCAGGCGGCCGCAGTGCGGTGGGGCTGGCACCGGGCCCGGGCCGCGGTCTGGCCGGGCGCACGGGCAGCCGGGGGGGGGGGCGGGGGGGGAGTGCGTCCGCACAGACAGAGGGGGCAGTGATCCACACGGAGACATTGACACACACACGCAGCACGGCAGCCTGGGAGCCAGGGGCACAGACACACGCCACGTGTGTGTGTGTGTGTGTGTCCCTGCTGCCTCCTACTGGAGGGGCTGGGCCAGGGGTGGGCACAACATGGCTCGGCCCCCCTCCGGCTCCTACGCGCTCCAGTGGCCCCCTCTGGTGCTCCAATGGGAGCTTTGGGGGGGGTACCTGCGGACGGGGCAGGGCGCAGAGACGCCTGGCCGCGCCTCCGCCTAGGAGCCGGAGAGGGGACATGTCGCTGCTTCCGGGAGCTGCTTGAGGTAAGCGCTGCTCAGAGCCTGCACCCCTCAGCCTAACCCCATGCCCCAACCCCCTGCCCCAGCCCTGATCCCTCCCTCCCTCCAAACCCCTCAGTCCCAGCCCAGAGCACCCTCCTGGACCCCCAAACAGAGCACTCACTGCCTCCCCACCCCAACCCCAATTTTGGGAGCATTCATGGCCCGCCGTACAATTTCTATTCCCCGATGTGGCCCTCAGGCCAAAAAGTTTGCCCACCCCTGAGCTGGGCCCTGTTCTGTGTGTGTGTGTGTGTGTGTCCCTGCTGGAGGGGCTGGGCCCTGCCCTGTGTGTCAGTCACATGGGTCCTGTGCCCTAGTGGGCCAAGCACCGGCCTGGGCCTCAGGACGCCTGGGTTCTATCCCAGCTCCAGTTGGTGACCTTGGCCAGGTCCCTTCCTTGCTGGGTGCCTCAGTTTCCCCACATGTGTGCAAGGGGGATGGTGCCCAAGCCCCTCCCTTTGGCGAGCCTGGCGAGCTGTCGGGCAGTGAACGCCAGGGATTGTGGGCATTGGAGGGGTTGAGGGGAACCCTAGGGCAGATCCCGGCGAGGGGATCCCCAAAACAGACGGGGGCCCAGGCAGCTTCTCTTTTTTCAACCACTGCATCAGCGAACCCTGCCTCAGCTTGGCATCTGTCTGGCAGGGGTCATGGGTCATGGGGAGGTCAGGGGTCACGTACATCTGCACTATAGGCTCAGGGTCATAATGGGGGGTTGGGGGGGTCACTATGGGGGTCAGAGTTCACAATGGGGCCTATCCACTTACTGCTATAGGCCCAGATGTAGGGGTCACAGTGAGGGGTCAGGGGACACTATGGGGTCAGGGTTCATGGTATAGGTTAAAGGTCATGTGGAAGTCAAGGGTCATGCACTCTAGGCCCAAAGTCTGGGGGTCACTGGGGGGGTCAGAGGTCACTGTTCTCTAGTGGAGGACTCCTCCCAGAATCCTTTGCAAGAAGTGGCCAAGGCCTTTCCTTGCAGGGGTTTCTGCAAAGGATTCTGGGTGATGGGCTTGATCCGCCTCCCCCCACACCCCCATTGCTTTGGGGTCACCTCGTACTGAGCAGCACCCCATAGATCCCGGCTGCTGGGCCCCATCCCTGCCCAGCACAAGCCAGCTTGGGTCGGGGGGTGGGGAGGGGAATGACTGGAACTGCCCCAGCCACCCCCCAGACAAAGCAGATTCGGGGCTTGGGTGCGGTGTGGGTAAAAGGGGGCAGTGGGGGGAGGGGGAGGGAATACCCCGATCGCAAGGCCACTGAGCCAGACGGCGAGGGATCCCCCAGCCCTGGGGTGCCCTGTCTCCCTGTGACACCCCCGAGCGCCACGTCTGATCTCCCCCCCCCCCGCCCCTCAACTCCTGCCTTGGGACTGGGGGCAGGACAGCAGGATCGATTGGAGGCCATAAAGTGAGAGAGAGAGAGATGGGTGGGTTTGGATGGATCGATGGATGGTGGGGGGGTTGCGTGGGGATGGCTGGCGGGGCAGTTGTCTATGAAAGGGGGCTGTATGGGGTGGGGGCTATATAGGGTGGGGTCTGTGCGGGGTGGGGTGATGGGGCAGGGGGCTGAATGGGTTGGGGGCTGTATGGGGTGGGGTGATGGGATGGGGGCTGTATGGGGTGGGGGTTGTACAGGGAGGGGGGTGCCCAGGGGGCGGTTGGTCGCTCCGGGCGGGGGTGCCTGGCACACGAGGCAGCAAGCCGGGGCAAGGCTGGGGATCGGGCCCCCGTGGCAGCCCCAGGCCCCCGTGGCTCCAGCCCCGGCGGGGGCCGGGGGATCCCAGACAGGCTGGGGGAAGCCGGCAGCAGCTGGCAGGCAGGGGCAGGGGCAGGGCGGGCGCTGCCCTCCTGGCTCCGATGACTCGTTCTGGCTGCGCTGGGTCATTTCACGCTGGGATCTTCTGGCTGGGAAAGATTGGACGCAGGTGGGGAAACTGAGCAGATAGCCAGGGAGAGAACCCAGGAGTCCTGGCTCCCAGCCCCCCGTGCTCCAACCCCTAGACCCCACTCCCCTCCCCGGGGCGGGGAGAGAACCCAGGAGTCCTGCCCCATCCTGGACCTGCAGGAGCGTGGAAACGCGGCTGAACTGTACCCGACAACTCCCCCCGCCCGCCCCCACCATCCCACAGCGCCCCCTGCTGGGAGAGGTGGGGCTGTGGGAGCCAGGAGCCACCCCCCCCCTCCAGCCAGCCGGCCCCCCCACCCGCCGGCTGACCCTGCCAGGGCTTTGTGGCTGCCTCTCCCCCCTCGGTGGCCCTGGCTGCCCTGCCCTGGCGGGTTTGTGGCCAGCCTGAGACATGACGCCGAGGCCACCCCAAAGCCCTGGGCTCCCCCCGCCAGCCCCACGCTGCCCCACCTCAGGGAGGGCAGGACGCCAGATGAGCTCAGAGCCTGGGGAGCAAGGGGGGATCTGGGGCATTTGGATCCTCAGCCCCCCCATCCCGAAATACACTGGGGGGATCCCAGACACTGAATCAGCTCTGGGGGTGCCCCCCCACTCCAACCCCCCCAGACTCCTGGGATCCATATGAGCCCAGAGACCCCAAGTGTCCCCGATTACCCTGGGGGGCTGTTCGGCCATGGGGGGCATGGAGGTCACGTGCTCCTGACTAGCTCACCCCCCTAGGCTATGTTCCCCCTTTCTGGGGCTCAGCTTCCCCTGGGGTTGGGGATCCCACATAGCACCCTCCACAGGCCTCTTGGGGCCAGTGCCCCCCCCCACAGAAAGGCTCCCCCCCATTTCACTGCTGGAACCATTCTGAGGTTCAGAGAGGAGCTGGGGGGGGCGCTGGGCAGAGCTACAGACACACAATGCAACACAACACAGCGCTGCATGGAACACAATGCGACTCAATACAGCGCTGCACAGTGAGAAACAACACAGCACAGCGCTGCATGCAACACAACACAACACAATTCAACACAACGCTGCACAATGCAACGCATCACAGCACTGCACAGTGAGAAACAACACAACACAGCACTGCATGCAATGAAACATAATGCACCAGAACACAGCGCTGCACAATGCAACACAACACAACACAGCACAGAACTACCCAGTGGGAAACAACAGACCATAATGCAACTCAACACAGCACTGCCCACTGGGAAACAACACAATCCAATGTCACATAACACAGGGTAGGAGAAGACCACATACTGTCCCACAACCAAATGTGCCACACTGAAATACAATGTAACGTGGTGTGATACAAGGGAACCCAAGACACAACACAACAGCTCAGTGGAACAGAAAACAATGCTGCCAAGTACACACAGCACAGCCAGTGTTATGAAAGGTTACACAACTCAGCACAATGGCATTCAACACACTGCAGCAACACAATGCAACACAACGCAGGACAACATACAGATGCAACACAACCCAGAGGCATAACACAAAGCAAGACAACAACACATGGATGTAACTACAATGCAACAGAATACAATAGAGGGTGCAACACAAAGCAAGACAACACAACATCATGCACAATGCAAGACAATCCAGCCAGCACCACACACAATACAACAGAAGGTGATACAGGACGTCTCAACACAACAACAGCGCAACCCGGGACCGACGCAAGCCACCGTACCCCTGGTGAAGAGGCCGCTCACCAGCCACACAGCACCACATGGGACAACTTCAGGTCAAACACAACACCAACCACAAGACAACACAACTCGGCTTGGGGCCGGGGCTTTCCACCCACGCACAGCGCTTTAGCAGGGATCCAGACAACACAACACAACACAAATTGGTGTTGTGCAGGCTCTTCCCTGCTCACTGACCCTCCCCTTCCAAAATACCCTTCACAAACTGCACACAACACAACTCAACACAACAGGGCTTGGTCTACGGTCCCGCCATGAGAAGCGAGCCGGGCTGGATCGCGGATTGCAAAGGAGACGGCTTTCGCCCCCTGGGGGTGCAGAAGGTGGGTGTTGTGTTGTGTTGTGTTGTGTTGTCTGCTTCGGCCGCGGAGCGGCTGGGAAAAAGGAGCAAGCGGCGCCCTCTGGTGGCTGCAACCTGGAGCCGCAGCCTGCGCGAGAGGACCGGGGGCTGGTTCGGGGTTGGTTTCTTGGGGCGCGGGGGGGGGGGGGGGGGGGGCGAGGCGGCAGCGTCCGTGCTGGGGAGGGACGGACGGATAGACAGACAGCCGGGACACGCGTTTGGTTTGTTAGCGTAGGGCCCCAGGTAAACCCCTGGAAAGAGGCCAAAATATCCCGGTCTGTGAGTGGTGTGGGGAGGCCAGGCTGGGCTAGCAGGGGGCTGCCGGGGGGGAGTGAGAGGCACCAGCAGGGCTGGGGGGGTGCCAGGGGGGCTGGAGGCTCTGGGTCAGGAGTGAGGGGCGCCAGCGGGGCTGGGGGGGGTGCCGGGGGGCTGGAGGATCTGGGTCAGGAGTGAGGGGCGCCAGCGGGGCTGGGGGGGGTGCCAGAGGGGCTGGGGGCAGGGGGATGGGAGTGAGGGGCACTGCGGGGCTGGAGGGCACCGGGGGGTGGCTGGGGGTCAGGAGTGAGGGGCACCAGTGGGGCTGGGGGGGTGCCAGAGGGGCTGGAGGATCTGGGTCAGGAGTGAGGGGCGCCAGCGGGGCTGGGGGCCGGGAGTGAGGGGCACCAGCAGAGCTGGGGGGGGGTGCCAGGGGGGTTGGGAGTGAGGGGCGCTGGGGGGGTGCCAGGGGGCTCTGGGTAAGGAGTGAGGCGCACTGGCGGGGCTGGGGAGGTGCCAGGGGGGCTGGAGGCTCTGGGTCAGGAGTGAGGGGTACCAGCGGGGCTGGGAGGGGTGCCAGGGGGGCTGGAGGATCTGGGTCAGGAGTGAGGGGCACCAGCGGGGCTGGGAGGGGTGCCAGGGGGGCTGGAGGCTCTGGGTCAGGAGTGAGGGGTACCAGCGGGGCTGGGAGGGGTGCCAGGGGGGCTGGAGGATCTGGGTCAGGAGTGAGGGGCGCCAGCGGGGCTGGGGGGGGTGCCAGAGGGGCTGGGGGCAGGGGGATGGGAGTGAGGGGCACTGCGGGGCTGGAGGGCACCGGGGGGTGGCTGGGGGTCAGGAGTGAGGGGCACCAGTGGGGCTGGGGGGGTGCCAGAGGGGCTGGAGGATCTGGGTCAGGAGTGAGGGGCGCCAGCGGGGCTGGGGGCCGGGAGTGAGGGGCACCAGCAGAGCTGGGGGGGGGTGCCAGGGGGGTTGGGAGTGAGGGGCGCTGGGGGGGTGCCAGGGGGCTCTGGGTAAGGAGTGAGGCGCACTGGCGGGGCTGGGGAGGTGCCAGGGGGGCTGGAGGCTCTGGGTCAGGAGTGAGGGGTACCAGCGGGGCTGGGAGGGGTGCCAGGGGGGCTGGAGGATCTGGGTCAGGAGTGAGGGGCACCAGCGGGGCTGGGAGGGGTGCCAGGGGGGCTGGAGGCTCTGGGTCAGGAGTGAGGGGTACCAGCGGGGCTGGGAGGGGTGCCAGGGGGGCTGGAGGATCTGGGTCAGGAGTGAGGGGCACCAGCGGGGCTGGGGGGGGTGCCAGAGGGGCTGGGGGCAGGGGTATGGGAGTGAGGGGCACTGCGGGGCTGGAGGGCGCTAGGGGGGGCTGGGGGTCAGGATTGAGGGTCACCAGCAGGGCGAGGGGGGTGCCAGGGGGGTTGGGAGTTAGGGGCGCTGGGAGTTAGGGGCGCTGGGAGGGGTGCCAGGGGGCCTGAGGGTCAGGAGTGAAGCGCACTGGCGGTGCTGGGGGGGTGCCAGGGGGGCTGGAGGCTCTGGGTCAGGAGTGAGGGGCACCAGCAGGGCTGGGGGGTGTGTCAGGGGGGCAGGAGTGAGGGGCGCCGGCGGGTCTGCATCCGGGATCCCGTTCAGCAGTTGCAGGTTCCCAGAAATCCTGTGAGTTCATCACCTGAGACGCGGCGGCCCTGGGTTGGGGGGGGGCAGTTAATGGCCCCAAATGTCCCCGAGGCTGAGAAAGGGGCGAAGGCCGGACACTGCCCCCAGCATCTCCCCTGGCAGGGGAGCGGGAGTCTGGCTGGCTCAGGGGGGCAGGGAATGAGACACGGGGCCTTTCCCCTCTAGGGGGCGCCAGCTCCCATCTGCCCCCAGGTCTGTGAGCTGCTTCCCCTCAGCCCCCCCAGCGCCCCTCACTCTCGACCTGCAGCCCCCTGCCAGCCCAGCCCCCCACGCCCAGGCCCCGGTCTCCTGGGGGCTCTAGAACGCCTGGGTTCTGTGAGGTGGGTTCCAGAACGGTGGAGCCGCCCCGGGCTCTGTCCAGGCCCCTGGCCCTGCCCTGCCTCCTGGCGCCCCCTGGTGCCCACAGCCTGACTGCCCGGTGCTGAGGGTCTTTGCCGTGTGCTCCCTGCAGGGGGCGCTCCTGGCACGGGAAGGGAGCTGCCCCCACCCCCGTCCCTGCCCCGCCCGCGAAGGGCTTGGAATGAAGACGGGCTCTGGCCCCCGCCCGCCCCTGCCTCTGCTCTGCCTCCTGCTGGCGCTGAGTGTCGGGGGGGCTGGTGAGTGGGGGGCTGGCCCCTAGGGATGGGACCCAGGTGTCCGGGATGGCAGCATGAGGCACTGGTCCCTGCAGGACCCCGCAGCTCCCAGCCTGGGGGCCAGTATGGGAGGGGGGAGGCAGCCGGGGAACCTGTGCAGGGCGGCCCCCAGCCCCAAAGGGGAGAGTGGGGAAGGGACGAGCGAGAGGGGTTGGGGGGACCGAGGCGGGCGGAAAGGATCGGGGCCAGTCTCAACTCTGCCCCTCCCCCTAACAGGTGCCACAGGGATAGGCAGCTTCTTCAGACCCCTGAGTAAGTAACTGCCCCTCCCCGCCACCTCATCCCCTCCCTCCCTGCTGCCCCACAGGCCCACCCCCACATTTACTGCCCACAACTCCCATCTGCTTCCCTTCCCTACTCCTCAGCCCCACTGAATCCCCCCATTGTGCCCCCCCCTCCCCCGGCCGCCCCACATCCCCTGCTCTGGGCTAGAGCAGACCAAGGGTGCCCCCTGGGGGGGAACACAAAGAATGACCTGGACCTCAAAGTGGGCCAGTGGAGGGACAAGGGGCCTGGGAGGATGGGGGGGGGGCGGGAGGCAGCTGGCACTAACAGGGGTGTCCCCCCCAGCCTGCGCTCAGTCCCCCTCCCTGCGGAAGCCCTGCGGCGGCAACCCCGAGAGGTTCTACCCCAGCCAGTGTCTGGAGAGGAGATGCTGCCACGCCAACGGCACCTGCTACCACCGTGCCACCGATGGTGAGCGCCCCCCAGAGCCGGTCACCCCCCCTCCCACAGCCGGCCGCCCCACCCCCCAGCCGGCCGCCTTCCCCGCGCCCCACCCCAGAGCCGGCCGCATCCCCGCCTGGGGCTCGTGCCCCCAGGGCGCCCCTCAGTGCCAGGCGAAGGGTCCCCCTATAACCAGCCACCGTGTGCCCTACCCGACAGCCAGCCGCAGCCCCGCCCCAGAGGCGGCTGGTGGATGCCGAGCTGCCCCAACCCTCCCTTTCCTTGGCAGCGCCCCGCCAGCGCCGGAATGCCGGGATCCTGGGGGGGATCTGCGTGGGGGCCGCCGGGCTGTTCCTTTGCATCTGCGTCGCCTGGTAGGTACCGGCTGGAGCAGAACCACCCCAGGCTCCATGTCCCCAGGGAGGAGGGGGAGGGAACTGGAGCCCTGCGGTAAGGTGGCTGGAGCATCCCATGAGCACACTCCGCCCGGACTCCTGGGTCCTCCAGCCTCAGCGCTGGAAGCGAGCCAGCTTTCCCCACACCCCAGTCTTGGCTGAGAGCTCAATGGCTGAGCCCAGCAAAGGACCTGGGGCCTGTCCCCTCTAGGGGGCACCAGTTCCCATCCAGCCCCAGGGCAAGGACTGGCTGGCTCAGGGGGGTGGGGAATGGGACATGGGGCCTTTCCCATTTGGGTCACTAGATACCCCAAACCACTTCCCTCCCATGTGAGAACCCAGTTGTCTCTCCCCCGCCCCCCGGCTCTAACCACTAGGCCCCACTCTCCTCCCATAGCTGGGAGAAAACCCAGGTGTCTGGCTCACCCCCCGAGCTCTAACCACTAGTCCCCACTCTCTTCCCATAGCCAGGGAGAAAACCCAGGTGTCCTGGCTCCCAGCCCCCCATTGTCTCTCTGCTCCCCACAGCAGGCTGAAGGGCAGCCGGGCAGCAGGGAAGGAGGCGGGGGAACCAAAGTCAAAGTCGGATGCAGAGTTGGCTGATTATCTGATGAAGCTGCTGGAGGAGAGTGACCAGGAGGAAGAGGAGAGGATGGAGCCTAGGGAGGAAGAGCCAAAAGAAGTGGGGGAGTAGGGACAGGCTGGGGGGCAGCTGCCCCACCCCCACCTGGACTGCTGCACCCCTCACACAATAAAGGGTTAATTTTTTCCACTTCTTTCCAAATCAGCTGGGGGACACATGCTGCCCCCACATTCTCTTCCCCCATCCGGATCCCTGAAAACACAGCCCCTGTGCTCCACCCCAGAATGGGGGCAGGGAATGGGGCATGGGGCCTTTCCCCTCTAGAGGGTGCCGGCTCCCATCAGGCCCCAGGGTGGAGACTGGCTGGCTCAGAGCAGAGGTATGGGACACAGGGCCTTTCCCCTCTAACCACTAGCCCCCACTCCCCTCCCAGAGCTGGGGAGAGAACCAGGAGTCCTGGCTCCCAGCCCCCCGCTCTAACCACTAGACCCCACTCCGCAGCATGTGACGTAGGACAAGGAAGCACAGAACAGAGGGCCTGAGACACAAAGTGTTTTAAATACAAATGAAACTTCCCTGCGATGGACAGATGGACAGACAGATGCACCTCTGCCAGGTCAGGAGAGCCAGCACCCCGCCAAGCTCTGCCATCCCAGCGCCGGGCGAGGGGTCCCCAGATACGCGGCCCCCGAGCGCAGGGGCTGGGTGTCTCTGTCCTGGGGCCAGTTCGGTCTGTCTGTCTCGCAGCCCTGTGAGTGCTCTCGGATCGGTGAGGGGGTGGGGGGTGCTGGTCCCAGACGGATCCCCCATCTGACTTGCCCCCCCACAGGGCTCCGTTCCAAGAGGCATCTGGAAGAGACAGACAGTTGGTCATAAGCTGCGGGGGGGGGGGGGGGGTGTGCTTGAATTAGGTGGGGGGAACATGGCACTAGGGGACGCTGTGCTGGTGGGGGAGGGGAGGTTGGTGTTCCTTCTCAGCCCTTTCGCAGGGGGCAGGGTTTGGGGAGTAGGGCAATGTGGGCAGGGTCGGGGGCAGGGTTTGGAGGGGCCCGAGGGGCAGGGCAGAGCTTGGGGGGCACAAGGGTGCAAGATTTGGAGTCAGGGTTTGGGGGCACAGGGGGCAGGGAGTGCAAGGTTTGGAGGCAGGGCTTGGGCGCAGAGGGGTCGGGGACAGGGCTTGGGGGGGCACAGGGGATCCAACGATTGGAGGCAGGGCTTGGGGGGCAGAGCAGCAGGGAGAGGATTTGTGGGGCACAGGGGGCAGGGCTTGGGGGGCACAGCAGAGAGGACAGGGTTTGGGGGTACAGGGGGTGCAAGGATTGGAGGCAGGGCTTAGGGACACAGGGAGCAGGGCGGTGGGGACAGGATTTGGGGGGCACAGGGGGCAGGGTTACCTCTAGATCGTCTCCCGGGTCGGGGGCCCCTGGCTCCCGCGCACGGGGCCCAGGGCCAGCGGGCCGGGCTGGCGCCGGGACCAGCGGCGGGAGAGCTTGCGGGCGAGGCGGGCCAGGGTGCCCCCCTTGGCGGCGTAGTCGCGCCCCAGCTCCTCGGGCGCCAGCTCCAGGTTGCCCGTGTACCAGAGCACCCAGCCCAGCAGACTCAGGAAGACCAGCACCGCCCCCGAGTAGATCAGCAGGTCCCCGAAGTCCTGGCCCCGCACCCGCAGCCGGGCGAAGATGCCCGTCAGCAGCGCCCCCATGCCCGCCCCGTCCAGCAGCAGCGCCAGGCCCAGCGCCAGGCGGCACCGGCCCAGCCCCCCCGAGGCCATGGCGGTGGGGGGGGGGCAGCTCCCGAGGGGGTGAGGGGTCCGGCGTGGGGGGGCACAGACCCAGCAAGGCCCCGGGCTGGGAGGCCGCGGTCAGGTGCGCTGAGAACAGGGCAGGGCGGGACCCAGCAGGTATCGCTCCCTGCCCGGGGTTAACCCTTCCCTGCCGGCCACAGGCTGATGGGCGCGGCTGGGACGGTCACGCCTAGCTGGAGAGAGAACCCAGGAGTCCTGGCTTCCAGCACCCCGCCCCTTCTAACCACTAGACCCCACTCCCCTCCCAGAGCCGGGGAGAGAACCCAGGATTCCTGACTCCCCCCCCCCCCAATCACTAGGCCCCACTCCCCTCCCAGTACTGGGGAGAGAACCCAGGCGTCCTGGCTCCCAGCCCTCCCCCCACACAAACACAATAGAGGGCGGGGCCTGGCTCAGTCACCCGGGTCACTCAGATTCGCTCTACCTGCTGAGATCAAAGGAGACCCTGCCAACCCCTAAACCCCGCCCCCAGGTGTGCTTATCCAATCAGATGTGCGGAACGCCCCCCACTTCCTGCTCACCTTTACCTGTCCGGCCAATGAGAGCCCAGACTCTGGGGAAGGCCCGGTGGAGGTTGCTTTTAACCCATTCCTAACAGGTACGGGCTGCTCAATGTTATAAACCCAGCATGGGTGAAACCCCCCCGGAGACAACCCGGGAGTCCTGGCTGTCCCCCACCCCCCATCCCAATTCCCTCCCCTCCCCGAGCTGGGGGGAGATCCCAGGAGCCCTGGCTCCCAGCCCCTCCCCCCGCTCTAACTACTAGATCCCACTGCCCTCCCAGAGCCAGGGGGAGAATCCAGGAGTCCTGGCTCCCAGCCCCACCACCTTCTAACCATTAATCCCCACTCCCCTCCCAGAGCTGGGGAGAGAACCCAGGTGTCCTGGCTCCCAGCCCAGAGGGAGGGCTATCCCTGTTTTTCTGGACACTAACTTGGGCCATGGGACACCACCAGACTGAATTCCCTGCCCAGCCAGGCTGGTCACTTAGCCTGTCTGGGCCTCAGTTTCCCCATTCCTATAATTGGTAAAGCAGCCCTGCCCTGCCTTGTGGGTGGTGGTGGGTAAATAGCCTGCAGCTTGTGAGGCACCCAGAGGCCATGGTGATGGGGGCCCAAGGAGGGCCTGCGGCGGGGAGGAGCCTGCTGATATCACAATGCCAGGCCCCGGGTCACAGGTTCCGGGCCGGCCCAGAGCAGCATGGGGCAGTGATGCTGGGAGCACCCTGCACTGGGGCCATGGGCCCCTGGGTGCTGGCAGCCACAGGCTCCTGCTGCTGCTGTGATATGCCCCATGGTCTCGGCCTCCTGGGACCCCCAGCCTCAACAAGCCAGCCCTGACCCAGCTAGCTGGCCATGCTGATGTATCCACCAGGTGGGCTGAGGATGGGGACTGGTGTGTAAGGGGGCCAGGACTCCTGGGTTCTCTCCCTGGCTCTGGGAGACGAGTGCGATCTAGTAGTTAGAGCAGGGGGGCTGAGAGCCAGGATGCCTGATTTCTATCCCTGGCTCTGGGAGGGGAGTGGGGTCTAATGGTCAGAGTTGGGGTGGGGAGGCTGGGAGCCAGGATGCCTGGTTTTCTCCCTGGCTCTGGGAGCGGAGTGGTGTCCAGTGGTTAGAGCGGGGGGGCTGAGAGCCAGGACTCCTGGGTTCTCCTCTCACTGACTCCCCCACCCAGGCATCGTGCGGAGGAGTCCGCGCCCCTTCCCCGAATGCATCAGCGACTTCGCCTTCGCTGGCTGGATCCCGATCATCGGGGAGCTGCAGAGATTGCTGGGGCGGGGGGAGTACAACCCCTTGCAGCCCACCCCCCTCTTCGAGAGCAACTTCCTGCAGGTGAATGCTGCCCCCTGCTGGGGGGGGGGGAAGCAGGGCAGCTCCCGGGCGCCCTCTCTCAGCTGCTCCTTGCCCAGCAACTGCAATCCCCTCCCTGCACCTTGGCTGGGCTCCGTCAGGCCCACGGCCAAGGCCTCTCCCTGGTGGGACCGGGAGCCATGGGTTCTAGTCCTGCTGCCTGGGGAAAGGGGTGTGTGCTCCAGCTGGGGGGCTGGTGCCTGGCACCCCCCACTAATCCCCACCCCCGCCCCCTGCCTTGCAGGTGACCAAGCGGGGCGAGCTGGTGGATCTGCACAACCGCGCCAGCCTGGTCACCCTGGGCATCGCCGCCACCAGCCCCGCCCTGCTCCTGCCCGACGTTATGATCATCGCCCGCCCCATGGAGAGGCCCCAGGGGGAGCCTTTGGGCCCCAGGACAGCACACGCCCCGCTGGAGCTGACCCGGTGAGTGCCAGCAGGGGGCACCCTTCCCAGCAGTCAGGGCTCAATGCCCCAGGGTGGTGCTAGGGGGCACCGTGCTGTAGGGCTCTGTCTAGCAGCCAGGCCAAAAAAGCTGAAGGGGCCTGGTTTGTGACTCAGGGGCAGAAAAAGCCCTGGTGGCCCACCCCAGAGGTGGCTGCATCTCAGTGCTGTGTGAACAGATTCCGGGCCTACCTGCTCTAACCACTAGACCCCACTCCCCTTCCAGAGCCAGGGAAAGAACCCAGGAATCCTGGCTCCCAGCCCCCCCCCCAGCTCTAACCACTAGGCCCCCTCCCCGAATGGGGCTGGAACCCAGGCCTCCAGCTGACCCGCCGCCCCTGGCAGGCTGATCCCACTGGAGCTGGTGAGCCTCTACCTGCACGACATGGGGGAGCAGCGGCTGAAGCTGCGTCTGGCCACGGGGCGCGTCTACTACCTGAAGCTCTGCGCCCCCCGGGGGGAGGAGCGCCCGCTCTTTGCACGCTGGCTGCGGCTCATCTACCTGCTGAGGGCCCCCCCGGACAGCTGGGCCAGCATCCCCTCCTGGCACACCTCCAACCTGCGTGGGCGCAGTGCCAAGGTCAGCTGGGGGCAGCGGGGGGGGCACAGGCCGGGGCAGGGCGGAATGGGCACGGGGCGGGCGTGAGGTGTATGGGCTGGAGGGGGCAGAGGATGGGGGGATGTTGGACACCAGGGGGACCTGGCTGGGCAGCGTGGGGGGTGAGGGGCATGGCATCAGTGGCTGGGGAGTGGGCAGGGGCCAGTGTCTGGAGTGAAGGGCAGCATGGGGGCACAGAGTGGGGGGCAGATCCTGTTCTGCTGGGCTGACCCCATTTCTCCATCGCTGCTCCCCCATCTCTCCAGCCACCCCATAGCCAGCAGCTGCGGCCCATCCAGGAGGAGGAGGAGCCCAGGGCCCTGATACCCCAACCTGGGGAGCCCCCAGGCAGTGGGAGCCGGACCCCCAGCCAGGGGCAGCTGAGAGGAAGGCAGCATCCGGCCAGCCCCACCACGGGGCAGCAACCCTCCACGTAGGTACTGCTGGGCCAGCCGGAGGCTGTGGGGTGCGGGGGCTGGGAGCCAGGATTCCTGGGTTCTCTCCCCAGCTCTGGGAGGGGAAGTGGGGGCTAGTGATGAGAACAGGGAGGTCTTTCCAGCTGATAGATCCCCTATGTCTCTCTTGAGCCCGCAGTGCAGGGAAGCATGGAGGGGCAGGGGCTGGGACGCAGGGGGACCCCATTCCCTGAAGATCAGGGAGGTTTTGCGGGGACTCTGTAGGTGGATCCCACCTGGCCTAGGGGGCTGCCCCTGCCGTCCCTCCTCCCCCATGGGCTGGGCGGTTCTGATCTGGGCTCTCTCTCTGCAGGCGGAGAGTAGGGGGACAGGGGCCCACATGCTCCACATCGCCCAGCATAGGTAGGTACTGCACAGGCTGGCACAGGAATCAGGACGCTCCCACAGCGCCCCCTACTGGCATAGGTGGGGCTGGGGCAGCCAGGAGCCCTCCTGGCTCCCAGCCCCTCACTCCCATCCTGTTTCCCAGCAGCCCTGGTGAGACGCTCCCCCAAACTCCTTGATGGACTTTCTGGGTCCCGGGCAGAGGTCACCAGCCCCTGGACACAGGTGAGGGCTGACAGGTGGGGGTGGCAACCCTTAACCTAGGGGGCTGAGGGGGGCTGTGCCTTGGGCAGCGGACCCACGTCTCCCGGGAAGGGGGGGCACGCTGGGAAAGGGTATCTCCCCCAACCAGACCCCCCCATCACTAACCCAGAGGGGTTCCCCGTCTGCCCTGCTCTTCATGGGGCCTAGGGGGTGTTGCTGAGCAAGGGGTGATGCAGCCGCTGTCTGCAGGACAGGTGTCCGTGCAGTCTAGTGGTTAGAGCAGGGGGGGCTGGGAGCCAGGACACCTGGGTTCTCTCCCTGATTCTGGGATGGGAGGGGGCTCTGGTGGTTAGAGCTGCCGTTACTCCAGGGTCCCTCCCCAGCAGGGCCCAATGTCCAGGGAGCTGAGCGCAGAGAGGAACCGTGGCCAGCTGAGCCTGGCCATCCCCTCTGGTTCCCGGAGCCCGGCAGGAACCCCGAGCCAGCGTGGATCTAGTGCCAGGTCTAGAGCCACCATGGCTCCTGGCTCCCCTGAGCGATCCAGAGCCTCCGTGGGCATGGGGCACTCGGCTGTGGGCACCGCCTCCGTAGGCGTGGGGCGCTCGGCGGTGGCCATGGTGTCGGCGGCAGCGGGTCCGTCCAGGCCGACCAGTGCCCGGCCCTCGGGGATGGGCAGAGAGATGGAGCCGGGCGAGAGATGCAGGGAGCCCAGCATGGAGACGAGACAAGCCCAGTCGGGCTGCGCCAGCCCCTCCACGGAGCAGGGCAGGTCCTGTTCCCAGAGCCAGCGTGGATCTAATGCAGCATCCAGAGCCGCCGTGGCTCCCGGGTCCCCTGAGCGATCCAGAGCCTCCGTGGGCGTGGGGCGCTCGGCGGTGGGCACCGCTTCCATGGGCGTGGGGCGCTCGGTAGTGGGCACCACCTCCGTGGGCGTGGGGCACTCGGCGGTGGCCACGGTTTCAGCGGCAGCGGGTCCGTCCAGGCCGACCAGCGCCCGGCCCTCGGGGATGGGCAGAGAGATGGAGCCGGGCGAGAGATGCAGGGAGCCCAGCACGGAGACGAGACAAGCCCAGTCGGGCTGCGCCAGCCCCTCCACGGAGCAGGGCAGGTCCTGTTCCCAGAGCCAGGGTGGATCTAATGCAGCATCCAGAGCCGCCGTGGCTCCCGGGTCCCCTGAGCGATCCAGAGCCTCCGTGGGCGTGGGGCGCTCGGCGGGGGGCACCGCCTCCGTGGGCGTGGGGCGCTCGGTAGTGGGCACCACCTCCGTGGGCGTGGGGCGCTCGGCGGTGGCCACGGTTTCGGCGGCAGCGGGTCCGTCCAGGCCGACCAGCGCCCGGCCCTCGGGGATGGGCAGAGAGATGGAGCCGGGCAAGAGATGCAGGGAGCCCAGCACGGAGACGAGACAAGCCCAGTCGGGCTGCGCCAGCCCCTCCATGGAGCAGGGCAGGTCCTGTTCCCAGAGCCAGCGTGGATCTAATGCAGCATCCAGAGCCGCCGTGGCTCCCAGCTCCCCCGAGCGATCCAGAGCCTCCGTGGGCGTGGGGCGCTCGGCGGGGGGCACCGCCTCCGTGGGCGTGGGGCACTCTCTACCATCCACTGCTTCAGTGGCAGTGGGTCCTTCCAATCTGGCCAGCACCCAGCTCTCGGGGATGGAGCCGGACAGGAGATCTGGGGAGAGGAGCCGAGCCCAGCTGGGCCACACCAGCCCCTCCACGGAGCAGGGCCGTTCCTGTTCCCGGAGCCAGCATGGATCTAGTGCAGCACCCGGGCCAACCAGAGCCACCGTGACCTCCAGCTCCCATGGGCAGCCTAGTAGCTCCAGAGCTCCCAGCTTTTCGGAGCCAGCCAGCTCGCCCATGGCTGCTGCTGCACCTCCGGAGAGATCTCAACTTTCTGGGGGCGTGGGGCCTTCGGAGGTCGCCACAGCGGCCCTGGCCATGGACCCCTCTGGGCAGAAAAGCCGGAACAGCTCCGGGTTGCATCGAGCCGAGAGACAGGGCAGGAGATCCAGGGAGACAGTCGGAGAAAGCAGCAAAGGCAAAGCCCGGTCCAGCTCCGGCAGCCCCAGCCACAAGAGGCCGTCCAAGTAGGTGGGGTATCGGTTAAATACATCACCAGCCTCCGGGCCCCGCCCCAGAGGGGCCGCATCCCAGTGCCGGGTGAGGGATCCCCGTATGACCAGCCCTGATGCCCCACCCCAGAGAGGCCACATCCCAGGCTCAGATGAGGGGTCCCAGTATGACCATCTCCTGTGCCCCACCCCAGAGGGGCAGCATCCCAACGCTGGGTGAGGGGTCCCTGTATGATCAGCCCTGATGCCCCACCCTAGAGAGGCCACATCCCAGGCCCAGATGAGGGGTCCCCGTATGACCATCTCCTGTGCCCCACCCCAGAGGGGCCGCGTCTCAGCACTGAGTGAAATGATCTCCTATACTCCATATAATCAATTTGGTTAAGGAGCTTTGGGATCCTTATTATGTAATGAAACCTGCTCTGTGTGTGCATGTGTGTATCCCTGTCACCCCCGGCTGGAGAGGAAGAGTCTTGCTCCATGTGTGTGCGTGAGCCCAAGCAAACTGTCTGCCCTCTGCTGGCCGCGGTTGGATCTCTCTGACGCCGTATCCTATGCACCATACTGCTCCAGACTGAGGGGGATTATCTATTTACCTAAAGGGCAGGGGCTGGAGCTTTACAAATAGGAGGCAGTGGCCCATATCCCTATGGGCCGGAGGAGCAGGACGTGGGAGGGGGATGGTACCGTCACCCCCACCCGAGATCCTAATGTGAATATCTCAGGATATTTGGGCTCCCAGGTCACCAAAGCTGAACTGTGGATCTTCCTCCGCAGGGAGAAGAGAGTGGAGTCGAAGGGGAAGTTGAAATCGGCCCTGGGTTCAGGTACGGAGGTAATTCTCCTTCCCACAGCAAGGGAATTTCCCACCCCGTGCCCCACAGTACTCCCTGCTCAGGTAGCCAGAAGCCCCCCCCTCCAGCCAGTACCCCTGCCCCGTGCCCCACAGCACCCCATGTGGCTGCCCTGTGTGTCTCATTGCTCTGTCAACCCCTCAGCCAGGCACAGGAGCAGCCTCACATTCGTGACCATCTACAGTGTCCTGTCGAACTCCCTGGACAAGCTGACGGGCAGGAAGCTGAGACAGGTAGGGGGCGCTGGTGGGCCGGGGTGCAATGGGCGGGGGACAGGTGAGGACGGGTGGGAGGAGGCGGGGGGCTAGGATGGGTGGGGGAATGCAGGGGCTCCCTTGGATGGGAGGCAGGATGGAGGACTCAGCCAGGTGAATCACACATGGGATCCACCCCCTTTCCATTCATTCTCCTTCAGTGTGACGACTTTGCAGGCCCTTGGTCCCTGGGGCTGAATCCCCGTCCACAGGCACCACCCAACTCCCCCGGGGAATGGCCAGGCAGGCCACGGAGCCTGAGCCCATATCTGCCTCCAACATAGGGCCCCCGGGGCAAGGGGACTGTGTGAGCTGGGGGGGGACTGGCACCATTCCCATCCCCCATAATCCCCTGCAGCGCTCGTGCTCACTCCCATGGCACCCTGTGCCCTGAGCCCTCCCCCCCACGGCATCCACTGCCCTGAGCCCCGTCTGATTCTCTGTGACTTCCCTCCCCAAAGAGAAGGAGCCAGGAAGATGCCAAGACGCAGCTGTCTTCGAAGCCCTCCAAGCGGGTCACCATCTCAGGCGTGGTGGAGCTGTCGGTCCCGGGCAGCCAGGAGACCAGCTCCGTGGCACCCTCAGCTATCGAGAGCACCAGGGTGCAGGGCCCGGCTGGCTCCGGGGCAGCTCCGCAGCGGGAGAGCGGCCCACTGCCCAAGGTGCAGTCTGGGAGATCAAGAGCCGCCACAGTTCCCAGCCCCCCTGAGCGATCCAGAGCCTCCGTGGGCGTGGGGCACTCAGCAGTGGCCACGGCCTCCGTGGGCGTGGGGCATTCGGCGGTAGCCACAGCATCGGCAGCAGTGGGTCCTTCCAGGCTGGGCAGTGCCCGGACCTCGGGGATGGGCGGAGAGAAGGACCCGGGCAGGAGATCCAGGGAGCTGAGTGTGGAGAGGAGCCGAGCCCAGCAGGGCCACGCCAGCCCCTCCACGGAGCAGGGTAGGTCCCGTTCCCGGAGCCCCATGGGGAGGCCAAGCCAGCCAGGATCCAGTGCCGTGTCTGGAGATTCTGGAGCAGCCAGGCTTTCAGAGCGATCCAGAGTCTCAGTGGCCGCCGGCCCTTCAGAGAGATCCAGAGTCTCAGTGGCTGCTGGCCCTTCGGAGATGGCTACGGTGTCGGTGGCCGTGGGTCCATCCGAGCTGGAGCCATGGAGCAGCGCCCGGCTCTCAGGGAGGGACCAACTGAGCCTGCCAGGCAGGGGATCTAGAGAGTGCAGCAAGGCAGGGAGCTCCACGAGAAAATCTGGGACCCCCAGTGCCGTGGCTGCCCTAGGGATGGAGGGTGATGATGTATCTAGAGAGACATCCAAGAAGTCCAGAGCCTCTGTGGTTCTAAGCTCTCCAGAAAGATCGAGACCTGTGGCTCTAGATTCTGCGGAAAAATCGAGAGCGTCGGTAGCTCCAGGTTCTCCAAAGCGATTCAGTGTCTCGGTGGCCTCTGGCCCATCAGAAAGATCCAAAGCATCCGTGGCTGCTGGCCCTTCGGAGATGGCTACGGTGTCAGTGGCCGTGGGACGGTCTGAGCCAGGGTCTCTCAGCAGCTCCTGGACCCCGGGGACAGATGCTCAGAGGGCTCCCAACGCGGGGAAGAGCCGGCTTAGCTCCCCGTGCTCCGGGGCTCCTCTGGGGACGGAGGCCGGCCACGCATCCCCGGGCAGTGCCACCCTGGGGACATCCAGGGAGCAGAGCCGAAGCCTGGCCAGGGAGGAAGCAGGGGCCCGTTCCCAGAGTCCCTCGAGCCAGGCGCCCCATGCGAGAGCTGCAGTCTCGGGGCCCAGAAGCACCCGGCCCTCGGAGCTGGACAGACAGGGGGAGCCCGGCTGGGGATCCAGCCGTCCCAGCGCGACGAGGAGCCGGAGCAAAGGCCGGAAGGAAGACAAGCAGGACCCCTCTGTTGGGCACCCTGCCAGCAAGTATGTGGGGCTGGGGCACGTCATGTCAGCTGCATGCGTTCAGCAGAGGCCATTTCCGCAGGACTCCTGGGTTCTCTCCCTGGCTCTGGGAGGGGAGTGCGGTCTAGTGGTTAGAGCCGGGGAGGGGGTTCCATACCCAGCTCGGGCTAGCTGGACCAGCCTTCCATTCCATGAAACGGGTCATTTTGAGATTTGCTTCCCTTGTGACACTGAAAAGAGGCCCTTTGAATGCGTTCCCTGGCCAGCTGGGACCCGGGGGCGCTCTCCTGGCGTGGCCACCTGCCCACCATCAGGGCACAGCCCTGTCATGTGATGCCTCTGCTCTGCGCCATTTGGTTGAGCGACCTGAGCCAGGGCATGGCACTGGCCAGGGGCTACTCAGGGCTGTGATGGCCCCCGTTGCCCAGAGTGCTCTGCGGGGAGATCTGCTCCCCAACTCCACAGGCAAAGCAAGCCGCCGCCAGACCTATGCAGGGCAGCCCTACAGGCACACCCCAACACTCGAGGGTCCCCCTGCAGCCTCCAGGCCCTGGGTGCCCCAGTTTACCAGCCCCCCTCCACTCCCTGCGCTGCATTAACCTCCAGCGTTTGGCCCTACGTCTCGTGAGCCACAATCTAGGCAGGTTTCGCCACACTAGACTCAAGCGGTCTCGGTCCTCTTGCCCCAGGCCTGCCTCTGCCGCCAGCCGGTCTGGGATCCCCCTTTCATGAGACAGGCCCGCGAAGGATCCTGGCGGGGCATCTCCACTGGGTCAAGCTCCTGCACCTGGCCTGGGTCAACTGGCCTGGACCGCCAGGCTAGAAAATCGCAGCGGAGTCATTTGGGCCTGGGTTCTGGGACCTTCCCCCTCACGGCCGTTTCTTTTCCCCTCTTAATCATAGAATATCAGGGTTGGAAGGGACCTCAGGAGGTCATCTAGTCCAACCCCCTGCTCAAAGCAGGATCAATCCCCAATTAAATCATCCCAGCCAGGGCTTTGTCAAGCCTGACCTTAAAAACTTCTAAGGAAGGAGATTCTACCACCTCCCTAGGTAATGCATTCCAGTGTTTCACCACCCTCCTAGTGAAGAAGTTTTTCCTAATATCCAACCTAAACCTCCCCCACTGCAACTTGAGACCATTACTCCTTGTCCTGTCCTCTTCTACCACTGAGAATAGTCTAGAACCATCCTCTCTGGAACCACCTCTCAGGTAGTTGAAAGCAGCTATCAAATCCCCCCTCATTCTTCTCTTCTGCAGACTAAACAATCCCAATTCCCTCAGCCTCTCCTCATAAGTCATGTGTTCCAGACCCCTAATCATTTTTGTTGCCCTTCGCTGGACTCTCTCCAATTTATCCACATCCTTCTTTTAGTGCGGGGCCCAAAACTGGACACAGTACTCCAGATGAGGCCTCACCAATGTTCACGTTCTCTTCACATTTTCAGGCCAGTTCCCTTCCCCCTTGCTGTGCATTTCAGCAGTTTCTGGCAAAAATGTTTTGTTCAAACAATATTTTGTTTGTTTCTTGCCAATTTTTGGTCAAAATTAGGGCTGTTGATTAATCGCAGTTAACTCACGCGATTAACTCCAAAAATGAACCGTGATTAAAAAAATCAGTCGCCGTTTTAATCGTATTGTTAAACAATCAAATACCAACTGAAATGTATTAACTATTTTTGGATGGTTTTCTACATTTTCAAATATATTTGTTTCAATGACAACACAGAACACAAAGTGCACAGTGCTGACTTTATATTATTATTTTTATTACACATATTTCCACTGTAAAAATGATAAAAAAAATTAGGGTTTTTCAATTCGCCTCATACAAGTACCGTGATGCAATCTCTTTATCCAGAAAGTGAAACTTACAAATGTAGATTTTTGTTTGTTTGTTACATAACTGTTACAAAACCAAAACAATGTAAAACTTTAGAGCCTACAAGTCCACTCAGTCCTACTTCTTGTTCAGCCAATTGCTCAGACAAACAAGTCTGTTTACGTTTACGGGAGATAATGCTGCTGGCTTCTTATTTAAATCTCACCTGAAAGTCAGAACAGGCGTTTGCATGGCACTTTTGTAGCCAGCGGTACAAGGTATTTACTTGCCAGATATTCTAAAGTAACATTTGTATGCCCCTTCATGCTTCGGCTACCATTCCAGAGGACATGCTTCCATGCTGATGATGCTTGTTAAAAAATAATGCATTAATTAAATTTGTGACTGAACTCCTTGGGGGAGAATTGTATGTCCCCTGCTCTGTTTTCCCCGCATTCTGCCATATATTTCATGTTATAGCAGTCTTGGATGAAGACCCAGCACATGCTGTTCGTTTTAAGAACACTTTCATTGCAGATTTCACAAAACGCAAAGAAGGTACCAATGTGAGATTTCTAAAGGTAGCTACAGCACTCGACCCAAGGTTTAAGAATCTGAAGTGCCTTCCAAAATCTGATCAGGACGGGGTGTGGAGCATGCTTTCAGAAGGCTTAAAAGAGCAACATTCCAATGCGGAAACTACAGAACCCAAACCACCAAAAAAGAAAATCAACCTTCTGCTGGTGGCATCTGACTCAGATGATGAAAATGAACACGCGTTGAGCTGCTCTGCTTTGGATCGTTATCGAGCAGAACCCGTCATCAGCATGGACGCATGTCCCCTGGAATGGTGGTTGAAGCACGAAAGGACATATGAATCTTTAGAGTATCTGGCACGTAAAAAACTTGCAACGCCGGCTACAACAGTGCCATGCGAACGCCTGTTCTGACTTTCAGGTGACATTGTAAACAAGAAACCGGCAGCATTATCTCCTGCAAATGTAAGGAAACTTGTTTGTCTGAGTGATTGGCTGAACAGGAAGTAGGACTGAGTGGACTTGTAGGCGCTAAAGTTTTACCTTGTTTTATTTTTGAACGCAGTTTTTTGTGTGTGCATAATTCTACATTTGTAAGTTCAACTGTCATGATAAAGAGATTGCACTACAGTACTTGTCTTAGGTGAATTGAAAAATACTATTTCTTTTGTTTTTTACTATGCAAATATTTTTGTAATAAAAAATAAATATAAAGTGAGCACTGTACACTTTGTATTTTGTGTTGTCATTTAAATCAATATATTTGAAAATGTAGAAAACATCCAAAAATATGTCAATAAATTGTATTCTATTATTGGTTAACAGTGCGATTAATTGTGATTAATTTTTCTAATGGTGCGATTAATCGCGATTAATTTTTTTAATTGCTTGACAGCCCTAGTCAAAATTTGTTTAATTTTTCAGCCATTTCTTGGGGAGGGGGGACGGTTGGCCAATTTTTATAGCCCAAATTTGGTCGATTATTTTCAATTAACCCTTTTCTTAGCCACTTGTTTTGCAGCTGTTTGTATTACCTGGCAATTTTTTCATGACTTTCCAGTTTCCTGGGTGATTTTTTTAGCCAAAGTCAAAATTTAGATGGAAATGGAAAATCATTGGGCCGGTTGTGATTTGCTATGGAAAATCCACCCCATTTTCCGATCAACTTTAACCAGAGAGTTCTGCTTAATAGCTTCTCTTGACTTGCCTTTCTGCGGAGCAGGGCAGTTGGAGGGCTACTTACTCTCGTGCAGAATCAGGTGTTTTGATCATGACATTGGGGCCAGGACGGTCCCAGCTGATCACGGCGCGGGCGTTTGTCTCCACAGAGGCGGCAGTGAGCGGGCTGCAGACAGAATGAAATCCCAGTAGAGGTCAGGTAAGCGCAGGCATAGCTCCATCTCTGTGAGCTTGGATGTGGTGCATCAACACGCTGAGATCAGGGCCCCGGTCGTGCCGGGCGCTGTACAGACCGAGTGCAATCCCTGCACCCCACAGCGTCCCATGCTGCAGGGTGCAGTGGCCAGCAGTACGTTCTCTGCCCTACATGACGACGGTTTCTCTTCCCGCAGGCCGGACACAGCCCGAGCTGGAGGGGAGGATTCGTCGCTGGCCCCCGGGAGTCTCTCAGGGACAGGACGGCTGGAGGGCCCAGGCCAGGGGATCGGGGCAGGGAACAGCTAGGACGCCCCACAGCGGCCGGCCGGCCAGGGGCACAGGGCAGCGAGTGTCGCGCCTTTCCCAGCTTTGCCTATTAAACTTTGCAGTGAACGTTGGGTCAGGGTTGTGTGTGCAACTGTCCCTCCGCTGCGGCAGCCAGTGACCACCAAGGCTCAAGGCTGGACCCCTGCCCTAGGGCGGCGCTAGGGGGCTTGGGCTGCAGGGAGGGGGCTGAGTGCGGGGGGGGTTCGGGGGAGGTGTCAGAGGACGCAGGGGGGAGGGGACTATGGGGGGGCATTCAGGAGGGTGATGGGGGAGCAGCATGAGGAGGATGGGATCCGGGGGGGGGCGTTCAGGGGGGTGGGGAGAGCAGCATGGGAGGGTTCTGTGGGGGGGCATACAGGAGGGTGGGGGGAGCAGAAGGGGGGACTGGCTCGGGGGGGGGGCTTTTAGGGGGGTGGAGAGAGCAGCGTGGGAGGGTTCTGTGGGGGGGCATGTGGGGGACACACGCTCGGGGGCTTGGCATTCGGGGGGGGGGGTGGGCGGAATCAGGACCATGGAACCCCACGCTCTTATTGGCTGAAAGGCCTCCCCTCCCCGCACATTTCTAGAAGGTTCCGTGGCAGTTGCTCCTAACTGACATGCGGTGGGGAGAGGCCAGGCCCCGCCCTTTGCTCCCATTGGCCAGAGCCTTCCATGGCGGGGAAGGTTCCAGCCAATAGGAACTCAGGGGACACTAAGTCCCCTGCCCTCTCAGAGTCTGTGGGGAGCAGTTCCAACCCATGGTCACACTGTATGGGGGGGCGGCGAGGGGAGCGCAGGCTGGGGGGAGGGGTTGGGGAAGGATCCTGGCAGCTGGGGGGGGGGTTGGGGAAAGATGCTGGTGGCTGCGGGCGGTGAGGGGAGCGCAGGCTGGGGGGGTCAGGGCGGGATTCTGGCAGCAGATAGGGGGGCAGCGAGGGGGGCGCAGGCTGGGGGGGTCAGGGCGGGATTCTGGCAGCAGGTAGGGGGGCAGCGAGGGGGCGCAGGCTGGGGGGGTCAGGGCGGGATTCTGGCAGCAGGTAGGGGGGCAGCGAGGGGGGCGCAGGCTGGGGGGGTCAGGGCGGGATTCTGGCAGCAGGTAGGGGGACAGCGAGGGGGGCGCAGGCTGGGGGGGTCAGGGCGGGATTCTGGCAGCAGGTAGGGGGTAGCGAGGGGGGCGCAGGCTGGGGGGGTCGGCGGGATTCTGGCAGCAGATAGGGGGGCAGCGAGGGGGGCGCAGGCTGGGGGGGTCAGGGCGGGATTCTGGCAGCAGGTAGGGGGGCAGCGAGGGGGGCGCAGGCTGGGGGGGTCAGGGCGGGATTCTGGCAGCAGGTAGGGGGGCAGCGAGGGGGGCGCAGGCTGGGGGGGTCAGGGCGGGATTCTGGCAGCAGGTAGGGGGACAGCGAGGGAAGCGCAGGCTGGGGGGGTTGGGGTAGGATGCTGAGGGGGTTGGGGAAGGATGCTGGCGGCTGGGTGGGCGAGGGGAATGTAGGCTGGCGGGGGGGTCAGGGAGGGATTCTGGCAGCAGGTAGGGGGGCTGCGAGGGGAGCACAGGCTGGGGGGGTCAGGGAGGGATTCTGGCAGCAGGTAGGGGGGCTGCGAGGGGAGCACAGGCTGGGAGGGTCAGGGCGGGATTCTGGCAGCAGGTAGGGGGGTGACGAGGGGAGTGCAGGCTGGGGGTTCAGGGAAGGATCCTGGCAGCGGGGGGGGGCGGCACAGGGAGCCCAGCAGCAGGGGGTGGGGCAGCGAGGGGAGTGCAGGCTGGGGGTGGGGAGTGCAGGCCAGGGACTAGTCGTGGGGGGATCCTGACAGCTGGGGAGTCAGGGAGGGATCGAGCAGTGGGGGGGCGCACGCCGGGGGGGTCAGGGACAGATCTCAGGAGCACCCCTGGGGGCAGAGGGAAAGGTCACCCCCCCATTTTATTCTTTCTCCCTTTAGAAGTGCAAAGCAACTGAATTTACTAGCTTGGGGCATTGGGGGTGAGACACAGGTGAGCCGCAGCTTTGGGAGGGGAGTGGGGGCCAGCAGCCAGAGCTCGGGGAGCAGGGCTGGGAGCCAGGACTCCTGGGTTCTCTCCCCGGCTCTGGGAGGGGAGGGGAAGGGAGGGAGGGTCTAGTGGTTAGAGCAGGGGGGCTGGGAGCCAGGACTCCTGGGTTCTCTTTCTGGCTCTGGGAGGGGAGTGGGATCTAGTAGTTAGACCGGGGGGGGCAGGAGCCAGGACTCCTGGGTTCTACCTGGCTCTGAGAGGGGAGTGAGTCTCCACTTTCACATGCCTACTTTTTCAGGAATGCAAAGCTCTTATGGAGCTGGCGGGGGGGAGAAGGGCGCCCCCCAGGGGTCCCGGGGGTATTACCGCACTGCCCCCTTCGACCCCCGCTTCCCCAACACCAACCAGACCCGCAACTGCTACCAGAACTACCTGGGTGAGTGGCAGAGGGCCCTCGGGAGGAGGGGGGGGAAACTAGGAGCCAGGATTCCTGGGTTCTCTCCCTGGCTCTGGGAGGGGAGTGGGGTCTAGTAGTTGGGGGCAGGAGTTTGGCTGTGAGGGGAAGGGTGGCAGGGTTGGGTCACTGGTGCCTCCTTGTGGTGGCAGAGGGTAATGCGTGCTGTCTTCCTGCAGACTATTACCGCTGCCTGAAGACACTGGGGGCGAAGGGAAAAGACATCAAGCCATGCCAGTGGTACTACCGGGTCTACAAGTCCCTGTGCCCCATCTCCTGGGTATGTGGGGTGCCAGGACCCCGGGGGTACCCCCCCACTCTGCACTCAGTGGGAGAGGAGGGGAAAAGGTCGCATGCCCTATTCCCTACCCTCCTGAGCCAGCCAGTGCCCTGCTCTGGGGCTGGATGGGAGCCGGTACCTCCCAGGGGAAAGCCCCCCCTGCCTCATTCCCCACCCCCTGCTGGGAGGGGGGCTGGGCCCTGCTCTGTGCGTGGGGGTGGGGGGCCCTGCTGCCCCCTGCTGGGAGGGCTGAGACCTGCTCTGTGTGGAGCTGCCCCTCTGGATGTGGCCCCCACCCCTAACCCCGTTTCCCTCCCCCCAGGTGAAGCGCTGGGATGAGCAGCGGGACGACGGCACCTTCGCTGGCAGGATCTAGGCCCAGCTGTTGCTGGGGGGGGAGGCAGACCCACAAGCCCTGCCCCATGGCGTGGTCCTGCCCACTGCAGCACACCCCGTAGTGACTCTCCCCGCTGGCATCTCAGAGCCCCACAATAAACCTGCTTGTTCCATAACTTGGCCCTGGAGTCCAAGTGTTCTAGTCCCCATAGCGCTCCCTCCGAGGAGATCCCCCGCTAGCTCTGGGTTTGGGCCCAGAAAGCCCTAGTGGGCACGCGGGGCAGTGCAGGCTGGGCCAGTCCCAGTGCACCCCCTCCCTGCCCCCTCACACTGCGTCCCTCTCCATACACACACACTGCCCTCACCCTTCCTGCTCCCCCTTTCATCCCCCACTGTCCCCCCACTGCGCTGTGCCCCAGACACTGCCCTCTCCCTCCCACCCACTACCCCCACATCCTGTGTCCTCCCCTCCCACCTCATGCCCCTCCCCCACACCCACTGCCCCCCAACGGTGCCCCTTCCCCATTCACTGCTCCCCATATCATACCCCTGCCCCCCACTGTGCTTCCCAGTGCCCCATCCCCCATAGACTCACTGCCCCCTCCCCCACACCACACTCCCTCCCCCACTCACGGTCCCCCCGTTGTACCCCTTCCCACTCATGCCTCCCCACCCCCTCACACATTGCATCCCCCCTCGTGCCCCTGCCCCCACTCTACCCCCTGCCGCCCCCTCGCATCCCCTGCCCCAGCATACAGTGCTCCCCCACTCACAGCCCCCCACATTGTGCCCCTCCCCCACTCATGCCTCCCCATCGCACCCCCTCCCCCCATGCTGCCCCCAGAAATCCCGCCCCTCCCCCACTCACTGCCCCCACATCCCGCCCTCTTGCCTCCCACTTTGCACCCTTTCCCCCCCACCGCTCCCTCTCGCTTGTGGCCCCGCCCCCCCTTTGCTCTGCCCCTCCCCGCCCCCCAGCTCCGTGTCCCCCGCCCCGTCGGAGGGGCCCCGCTTCCTGGCCCGGCTCCTTTTCCTGCCCCCCCGCTCCAGCCGGGCGGGGGCCGGGGAAATCTGCGCTCAGTGACTCCAGCCCCGACTGGCAGCGGGCTGGCTGCAGAGCTGGGGCTGGGCTGGGGGTCGCGCCCCACCGAGGGGCCATGGGGCGGGCGGGGCAGCCCCCAGGCTGGAGCTGAGCGCGGGAGCGGAGCCCGGGAGAGGAGACGTCCGGCGCCCCGACGGGACTGGGTAAACCCCCTCCCCCGCTTTTCTCTGGTGCAGCGCAGCTGGGGGGGAGAGGGGTGATTGGGGGGCAGCCGGGGGGAGGGGCAGAGTGAGGTGATCGGGGGCCAGTCAGCGGGGGGTGGGGAGTGGGATGATCGGGGACCACCGTGGGGGGGGAGTGGGGAGATCAGGAGCAGCCAGCCGGGGTGGGAAGTGGGGTGATTGGGGGCAGCCATCTGGGGGGGAGTGGGGTGATAGGGGGCAGCCTCCCCCCCCCGCTGTAATTACTAGCCCCCACTCCCCAACCAGAGGGGGGGACAGAACCCAGGAGTCCTGGTAGCCCAGCCAGGCTCCTTACGGCTTTGGGGTAGGGGTGAAGTGGGGGTAATTCGGGAGGGCAGCCCAGGGGGGAAGGAGAAATTGGGGTGATTGGGGGGCAGCCAGCTAGCCGGGGGGAGGGGCAAAGTGGAGGTAATTGTGGGCTCCAGAGCTCAGATAGAACCCAGGAGTCCTGGCCCTCAGCCCCTGCCCCCGCTCTAACCACTAGCTCCCACCCCCTCCCAGACTGCGGGACAGAACCCAGGAGTCCTGGTATCCCAGCCAGGCTCCTTACAGCTTTGGGGCATCGGGGTCTCCCCGATGTGGCGCCTTTGTCCCCTCTGAATCTCACCCTGGGGAGGGGGAAGCATTTGAACCAATAAAGGGCCTCGAAAGACAGCCCAGGATGGCCCTGGGGTCCCTCCACCTCCATGGATCCCCCGCCCCGATGCAGCTGGCTCCGGGGCGGAGTGGAAGGGGGGCTTGCAGCTGGATCTAACTCGGTGGAAGCCACTAGCTGTGCACTGGCAGGACCAGACCTGGCCCCCAACATCCCGGCCCCCAACCTACCCCCCAACCCCGACTCACCCCAACACCGCATCCCCCACTCACCCCAACCTCCCAGCCCCTAACCCACTCCCATCTCTGACTCACCCCAACACCCCATCCCCCAACCTACCCCCATCCCCTGCTCACCCCAACATCCCAGCCCCTCACCCACCCCCATCCCTGACTCACCCCAACACCCCATCCCCCACTCACCCCAGCATCCCAGCCCCAACCTACCCCCATCCCCCTTCACCCCAACATCCTGGCCCCCAACCTAACCCCATCCCTCACTCGCCCCAACACCCCGGCCCACAACCTACCCTCACCCCCCACTCACCCCAACATCCCGACCCCCAATGTACCCCCATCCCTCTTCACCCCAACATCCTGGCCCCCAACCTACCCCCATCCCCACTCGCCCCAACACCCCGGCCCACAACCTACCCTCACCCCCCACTCACCCCAACATCCCGACCCCCAATGTACCCCCATCCCTCTTCACCCCAACATCCCGGCCTCCAACCCACCCCCAACCCCCACTCACTGCAACATCCTGGCCCCCAACCTACCACCATCCCCCGCTCACCCCAACATCCCGGCACCCAACGTACCCCCATCCCCCTTCACCCCAACATCCTGACCCCCAACCTAACCCCATCCCCCGCTCGCCCCAACATCCTGACCCCAATGTACCCCCATCCCCCACTCACCCCAACATCCCGTCCCTCAGCACACACCCAATCCCCCCCTCACCCCAACATCCTAGCCCCCAACCTACCTCCCATCCCCCACCCACCCCAACATCCCGACCCCCATCCTACCCCCCATCCCACACTCACCCCAGCATCCTGGCACTCAACATACCCCCATTCCCCAGTCACCGCAACATCCTGCCCCCAACCCACCCCAACATCCCTACCCCCATCCTCCTTCACCCCAACATCCCGGCCCCCAACCTACCCCCATCCCCCACTTGCCCCAACATCCCGTCCCTCAGCACTCACCCAATCCCCCCTCACCCCAACATCCCAGCCCCAACCTACCCCCATCCACCCCAACGTCTCAGGTCCCAACCCACCCCTTGCCCCCACTCACCCCAACATCCTGGCCCCCATCCTACCTTCCCCCGCAGCCTGCAGCCTCCTGGCCCCCAACCTACCCCAATCTCCCACTCACCCCAACATCCCGGCCCCCAATCTACCCCCGTCCCCCACTTGCCCCAGCATCCCGGCCCCCAACCTCCCTCCATCCCCCACTCATCCCAACATCCCAGCCCGCAACCTCTTCCCCCCTCCCCCCGCATCCTGCAACCTCCTGGCCCCTCACCAGCGCCCTCTGCCGGGTCTGGCTGCCGGCTCCCACGCTGTCTGGCTGAGCCCCTGCCCCTGGCACGACTGCCCCACTCCCGCCAGCGCTCTGCCATGGCCGTGTCCCCCCAGGTGCCCGGTGCCCCCGGCACCATGTTCTCAGAGGAGCGGAAGGAGGGCAGCCCCCGCTTTGGGAAACTCCACTTCCCCGTCGGGCTGTGGATCAACTCGCCCAAGAAACACTTCGTCAAGATGAGCCGCCGCTGGCCCAGCGTGGGCTCTGTCAGGTACCGGTCCCCTGCCTCCTGCCCCCTGGAACGCCCCTCCCTCCTGCCCCCTGGAGCGCCTCACAGCTCTGCTACCCCAATATTCTGCCCCCTGGATCAGACCCACGGGCCCGTCTGCCCTGGTATCCCGCACCCTCCTGCCCCCAGATCAGACCCACAGGCCCATCTATCTCAATATCTTACCTCCTTCCTCTCCCCCAGTCAGTCCATGGCCCCATCTCCCCCAGTATCGCCCCCTCCCTGCTACCGAGGCCAGCCCCACGGACCCCTCCAGCCCACACTCCCGGCCTCCCCTCTCCTCTCAGAGCAACAGGCCCATCTAGCCTGGCCTCCCGCCTTCCCTCCCCAGGTCCACCTCCTCGGACACGGCCAGCCGGGGCAGCGAGACGGTGGAGCTGCGACCCCCCAGCAAGGCGAAGGCGGGCCGCCACAAGCGCCTCTCCAACCTGTTCCACCGCAGCCCCAGCAGTGGGGCGGGTGTGGGGGGCGGGCGCTGGGGCAGCGAGAAGAAGCTGGCGGATCTCATCGACCCGGTGCCCGAGGACCTGGTGGAGCTGTCCAGCCAGCCCCAGCTCCCAGGCATCCTGAAGATCTTCGGGGGAGCCATCTCCCGGGGGGCCAACTACAAGAGCGTGCTGGCCACGCCACGCTCCACGGCGCGCCAGCTGGTGCGGGAGGCACTGGAGCGCTATGGGGTGGCGCCGGAGGAGGAGGGGGGGGGCTATGTGCTGTGCGACGTGGTGGGCCGCTTCGAGGGGCCCGGCGGGGCCTGGCAGGCCGAGCACCTGCGCCCCGTGGGTGACACCGAGCGGCCCCTGGTGCTGCAGGACGTGTGGAAGCCCAAGGCCGGCCTGTCGCGGCGCTTCGAGGTGCGGCGCCGGTGTGAGGTGGAGCGGGTTGGCGAGGCCGAGGATAACGAGACGGCAGGTGAGGCTGCAGGGGGGCTGCCCCCGTCCCCTGGGTCGTCCCAGGCCAGGAGCCACGGGACCCCCAGGTCGTCCCAGGCCAGGAGCCACGGGACCCCCAGGTCGTCCCAGGCCGGGAGCCACGGGACCCCCAGGTCATCCCAAGCCGGGAGCTACGGGACCCCCAGGTCGTCCCAGGCCAGGAGCCACGGGACCCCCCAGGTCATCCCATGCTGGGAGTCACGGGACCCCTGGGCATGCCAGGCTGGGAGTCACGGGACCAACGGGTCATCCCAGGCCAGGAGCCACAGGACCTCTGGTCATCTCCCAGCCAGAAGCTATGGGGTTCCCCAGTCATCTCCTGGCTCGGAGACGTGCCCCCCCCATATTCCTGCACCCAGGAGCCACGGGACCCTCTGTTGTCCCCAAATTCGGAGCCATGGGGCCCCCCAGTTAAGTCCTGGCTTGGAGCTGCAGGGGGAGAATCCCTGAAACCCCCAGGGCAGGGAACCGGGCTGCGGGTCTCTGAAACTCCCGGATTGGAGAACCAGCCAGCCCCCTCTGAGGCCCCCCCTTCTCGCGCTCCAGGCATCAACGCCCAGGCGCGGCGGCTGCAGAAGAGCCGCTCACGGGCGGCCTCGGGGGGCCCAGCACCCAAGGAGCGGGCCGACAACCTGTCCCTACGCCGCAGCATCAGCGACATGAACCTGAGCGCCCGCAAGCGGCGCGAGCGCAAGGCCGTGCTGAGTGTGGCGGGCGCCGAGGTGGGGCCAGCCAGCGAGGAGCAGGACGGGGAGGTGTCTCCGGCCCAGGAGGCAGAGCCAGCGGACGGGGGCGCCAAGTCCGGGGAGGCCGAGGACTCGGCAGACGGGGCCAACCTGGAGCAGCTGTCCCAGTGCCTGATCCAGCCCCCCACCCAGCACCCTTACTTCCTGCTGCTGCTCGGCTGCGACAAGCAGGTCGGGCAGGGGGCTCTGTGGGAGGCTGGGCTGCAGGGAGCGGGGGCTCAGCAGGGGGCGCTGTGCTGCGGGGAGCAGAGTGGGGGTCAGTAGGGGGCACTGGGCTGCAGGGAATGTCTCAGTAGGGGGCGCTGTGCTGTGGGGCGAGGTCAGTAGGGGGTGCTGTGACTCCAGCCCCCAGGACCATTTGCTCCTCACTGTTGTCCAGCAGAGAGCATGCTGGGAGCACAGCTTTCCCATAATGCTTTGCACCCTCCGGGTTGGCCGTGGGGGAGGGAAGGGGTGGTGGGAGCACCTCAGGAGATGGGGGGCGGGGGGGTGCAGTAATGGAAGAGCCCATTTTAACATAGAAAATAGAGGGGATTCTTGGGAGATTCCCCCCCAAGAGTGGTGGGGTGCCACAGTGGGAGAGAGCCCATTGCCCCCCAGAGGGCAGGATGGCATGGCAGGTGTGGCATGGTGGGAGAGCCCATTCCCCCCCAGAGGGCAGGGATGGTGCAGTGGGAGAGCCCATTCCCCCCCAGAGAGCGGGGGTGGTGTAGCAGGAAAGCCCATTCCCTCCCAGAAGGCAGGGGTGATATGGCGGGAGAGCCCATTCCCCCCAGAGGGCGGGGCAGGCCCACGTTCGATGCCATTCCCGTTTTTACGCCATTTTCTCCCCTCACCCCCCAGGATTTTGTGATCTACGTGATGACCCGGCGCCGGCACGTCTTCGGGCGCCGCCTCCAGCCCGACAAGGGGGGCTACGTGGACACCTTCCTCTGTGCCCCGGACATCCTGCCCCGTCACTGCTGCGTGCAGGAGGCCGAGCCGGCCCCGGGGCTGGCCCTGGTGCGGCCCTTCCGGGGAGCAGCCGTCACCCTCAACGGGGGGGCCCTGGTGCGCGAGGCCGAGCTGCACCCCGGGGACCTGCTGGGGCTGGGCCAGCACTTCCTCTTCATGTACAAAGACCCCCGGACCCCCCAACCTCAGCCGGCTTGGCTGCCCCGGCCCTGGGCCTCACCCGGGCTGGCGGGCGCCTTCTCATGCCAGGCCTGCGGGCGCTCCCTCCAGGAGAGGCAGGACGCCTTCCAGGCCTACGTGGAGAGCCGGGAGCCTGAGCTGCGCTACCGGCCCCAGGAGGAGGAGGCGCTGCTGAGGGAGATCGTCCGGCTCCAGGGGGCCACTGCCTTCAACCTGGCCCCGGCTTTCCTCCTGGGCCTGTGCCTGGAGCACTCCACCCGCGTGCTGGAGCCCGGCCACTTCCCCCGCCTGGTGGCCAGGATGGCCCAGCTGGTCAAGGAGGCCGTCTGGGTAACGAGAGGGGGGATGGGACGGGGGCTCGGGGCTGGGGATCAGCAGTGGCGGATTAGCCACTGGGCCAATGGGGGCCCGTGCCCAGGACCCCGGCCAATTGGGGGGCCCCGGAAAAATGGGTGCCCTGACCCTCTCTGCCCACCCAGCTCCTGCGAGGGGCGTGGGGGCTTGGAGTGCCAGGCAGGGGGCGGGGCAAGCCCCCTGCCCTGACCCCATGTACCCGGCAGCAGCGCACGGGGGGGCAGGGGCAGACGGACTGCAGGTGGACGGGGTGGGGAATGGGCCCCCACTTGGTCTGGCCCAGGTTCCTATAAAACCCCAATCTGCCCCTGGGGGTCAGGGACCCCTCCGAGAGTGGGGAAGGGCTGAGGGAAGAATGGCTGGAGACAGGGGCTGCTGTGTATCCCAGGGTTGGGGCAGGGCTGGGCATGGGGGCCCTTGTGTATCCCAGGGTAGGGGCAGGGATTGGGGTGGGGTTCCCCTGTGTATCAGGGGTCAGGGCTGGGGGAATGTGACAGCAGCCCCATGGCCCGTTCCAGATCTGTTCTCTCTTCCCTGCCAGGAGAAGATCAAGGAAGTCGGGGACCGGCAGCCGGAGAAGTGAGTGAGAACCCGGGACCCCAGCCACACCTCACCCTGGGTGTGGGGGCTCCCTGTCACGCCCTCCTCTGCGGCAGCAGGCAGGGTAGGGGGTGCTCTGTCCTCAGACTCCAGCCCCATGCCAGAGGGGTTGCATCTTAGCGCCGGGTGAGGGGACCCCAGATACCCAGTCCCTGTGCCCCACCCCAGAGGGGCCGTGTCCCAGTGTCGGGCGAGGGGTCCCCGGATACCCACCTCCGCATCCACCCCAGAGGGGCCGTTAACCCATTCACGGCTAAGTATGTCCCAATGGAAGCTGCTAAGAACTGCATGGGGTCCCAAAGGGCCCGGGGTGGGGGGAGGGTGTCTCAGCAGCTCCGATGATCCCCCAGTTGCTCCCCCCACCCCTCTCTTCTCTCCAGCCAGCAGGACAAGGGCCAGGTGGGGGCGCTCAGCATCGAAGAGGTGGCAGCTGACTTGCGCCCCCTGATGCTCTGGATGGCCAACGCAATGGAGCTGCTCAACCTGGTCCAGAAGAAAGTGCTGGACATGGAAAAAGAACTTGACCTGGAGGGTGAGCAGGACTCCTGGGTTCTCTCCCTGGCTCTGGGAGGGGAGTAGGGGCTAGTGGTTAGAGCAGGGGGAGACGGCTGGGGGCCGGGACTCCTGGGTTCTCTCCCCGGCTCTGGGAGGGGAGTAGGGGCTACTAGTGGTTAGAGCAGGGGGCTGGGAGCCAGGACGCCTGGGTTCTCTCCCCAGTAGGGGATGGTGGGGTGAATCCCAGAGGGATGGGATGAGCTCAGCAGGGAGCCCGGCTCACAGAGAGCCCCACAGCTGGCCCCCTTTGTCTTCTCCAGGAAGTTCCCATGATGCTTTGCTGTCCAGCGACCTGGAGACCTGCGACGAGGCCATGGCGGTGCTGGACGAGGTCATCATGTCCACGTTCCAGCAGTCGGTGTATTACCTGACCAAGGTGAGCTCAGCCCCCCTGCAGCCCAGCGCCCCCTAGGGCCAGCCCTGCCTGCCTGGGGAGAGCACCCCCTGCTGAACCCCCCACTCCCTGCAGCCCAGCACCCCCTAAAGCCCTGTTGGCTTATTGCAGCCCCTGTCTGGCGTTTAACCCTTTCCTTTCTGGGCAGACGCTGTACTCGGCCCTGCCCGCCCTGCTGGACAGTAACCCCTTCACTGCCGCAGCGGACCTGTCCCATGCCCAGGAGCTGAGCACCATGCCTGAGGGCATCCGTGGCACCCTGGCCATCTACCAGGCCACGCTGGAGCTGACCCGGGAGTGTGAGCTGCACCCCGACCTGGTATCCCAGACCTTCGGCTACCTCTTCTTCTTCTCTAACGCCTCCCTCTTCAACACCCTCATGGAGAGAGGTGAGTGGCTAGGGTCCGGGACTCCTGGGTTCTCTCCTGCTCTGGGAGAGGAGTGGGGGCGAGTGGTAAGAGCAGGGAGTTGGGAGCCAGGATGCCTGGGTTCTCTCCCTGGCTCTGGGAGGGGAGTGGGGGCTAGTGGATAGAGCGAGGGTGGGGAGGCTGGCAGCCAGGACTCCTGGGTTCTCTCCCCAGCTCTGACAGAGTCACCATTCTCATGAGCCAGACTCAGTGAATCACAGGCAGCCCGAAATCCCAGCCACCCTCCCCCGTTTCCTCCCATTGTCCCATCCCGGGATCAGCAGGAAGGCAGCTCCTTCCTGCCCATGGGCCCCGGGGCAGGGCAGGAAACGGGTCCTCCCCACCCCCACCGAGCCAGGAACCAAGGCTGGAGGGGAGGGCCATGAGAGGCAGGGATGTGTGGGGAGGGAGGGCTCAGTCAGTGGGGCCCAGGAACCATTGTGGGGTTGGGAAGGCTTGATCCCGGAGGGGGAATGGGGGGGTCGCTGGGGCTACCCCAAATCCAGACTCTGAGGCAGGGCTCCCAGCCGTGTGTCTTGCCCCCTTCCCCCAGTCTCAACCCCTGGCTCCCTGCCCCCCACCTCTCCTCCCCCACCTCATGGCCTCCCCCACAGCGACCAGCACACGCCCACACATCACATCACTGCTTCACCCCTCCTCCCCCCTCATATTCATCATGTCTCCTGGTGGGTGAGTAGTCAGGACAAGAGGCTGGGCAGGGGTGGATGGAAGGGGTAGGGGGTTGGGAAGGTAGGTGGATGAATGGGAGGGAAGGCGGGGAGGTGGGGGACAGGTGGGAGGAAAGGTGGGGGTATGGCCTGGGGAGGGGAGGCAGGGGGATGGGAGGAGGGGAGGCAGGGGGATGGCTGGGGGGAAGGCGGAGGTGAAGGATGGGAGGGAAGAGAGGGGGACCGCTGGCGGGGGGGGGATGGATGGGAGAGAAGGCGGCAGGATGGCTGGGAGATGGGTGAGAGGGAAGGCAGGGGGATGGGTGGGAGGGGAGGGGGGGGAAGGCGACCTGACAGCCAGGAGATGGGTGAGAGGGAAGGCATGGGGAGGGCCAGGAGAAAGGCAGGGGGGAGGGGAGGCGGGGGGATGGCCAGGGGGACAGACGGGAGGGAAGGCTGGGAGATGGATGGGAGGGAAGGCAGAAGGATGGCCGGAGGGGAAGGCAGGGGGGAGTCAGGGGGGACGGATGGGAGGGAAGCTGGGGGGACAGCTGGGAGTTAAGGTGCATGGATGGATGGACGGGTGGATAGGAGGGTGGGTGGCTGGATCCTGCCCCAGCGCGGGGTCGAGGCCCAGCTGCCCCGGGGGTCCCATCCAGCCCCACCCTGCTGTGACTGTGGGTCTCCTGCTCCCGACGGCAGGCACCGGGGGGCCCTTCTACCAGTGGGCCAAGGCCGTGCAGATCCGCACCAACCTGGACCTGGTGCTGGACTGGCTGCAGGGCGTGGGGCTGGGCGACATTGCTGCCGAATTCTTCCGCAAGCTCTCCACCACCGCCAACCTGCTCTGCGTGCCCAAGACCAGCCTGGTCAAGGTGAGGGGCAGCCTGCAGGGGGCGCCGCGGCCACAGCGCCGCTGGGGGAATGGGGCAGGGGGCCTTTCCCCTCCAGGGGGCGCTGGCTCCCATCCGGGGCGGCGACTGGCTGGCTCAGAGCGGCGGAGAGGGGGGCACGGGGCGGGGGGATCTTTCCCCTCTGGGGGGCGCCAGCCTCCTGCAGCTCCCAGGGATCTCAGCGTCTCTCGGCTCCCCCCAGGCGACCTGGTCCCGGCTGCGCAGCGAGTACCCGGCCCTGACGCCCGCCCAGCTCCACCACGTGCTGAGCAACTACCACCTGGGGCTGGGGCGCCCGTACCCCGAGGGCTGGAGCCCCCCGCCGCAGGAGAGGGAGGAGATGGCGAACAGTGAGTGCCGGCCCCCCTCGCTCCCACCCTGCAGCCCCGCCCCCCAGGCCCCCTCGCTCCCGCCCCCGCAGCCCCTGACAGCTCAGCCCTGCCCCACCGGCGCCCCTCACTCCCGCCCCACAACCCCGCCCCCCCAGCCTCCCTCGCCCCCGACCCGCAGCCCCCTGCCAGACCAGCCCTGTCCCCCCAGCCCCGCCGGCGCCCCTCACTCCCGCCCCGCAGCCCCGCCCCCCCTAGCCCCGTCGGCGCCCCTCACTCCCGACCCGCAGCCCCCTGCCAGCCCAGCCCTGCCCCCCCCAGCCCTGCCGGCGCCCCTCACTCCTGACCCGCAGTCCTGCCCCCCGCAGCCCCGCCGGCGCCCCTCACTCCCGATCCACAGCCCCTGCCAGCTCTCACCCCTCTCCCCTCCCCCAGGTGAGATCTTCGAGAGTTTCTCTGACCACCCACCCCTGATCCTGCCCAACGAGGGATTCCGGCTCTGCCCCACGGCCCCAGTGACGGACGACGCCCTCCACCGCCAGTTGTGCGGCCTACGCCGTTTCCTCTGGGACCTGGAGCAGGCCTCGCTGCCAGCCAACCAGCGGGCAGCCCATGGGCTGGAGGGCGGCCAGTGACCGCGGCTGGCACCAAGGGCACCGAGCACCTGCCGACACCCGACCCACCTACCCGGGCTCCCCAGCGTGGGGGGACAGACATCACAGGGCCTGGACAGTGGGGGGCTTCACCCCAATAGTCCCCCAAAGTGCCTCTCCTCTGCGAGAGCTGGGACCCCGATGGGGTTCCCGTAGCCCCTGGGCTTGGACGAACTGTGTATTCCACTGTGTGTAGCAATAAACCCTGTCTCTGTGTCAGCACCCATCTCTGCCAGCAGGAGGTGCTGGGGGCCTCTCCCAGCAGCGGGGTCTGAGTGTGTGTGAGACAGAGACCAGTGCTGCCCCTGCTGGTGTGTTTGTGGTGGGGGTGGGGAGAGCCAGGACTCCTGGGTTCTCTCCCGAGCTCTGGGTGGAGAGTGGGGCCCAGTGGTTAGAGCATGGGGGGGCTGGAAGCCAGGCCTCCTGGGTACAGTCCCTGGCTGGGGAAGGGGAGTGGTATCTAGTGGTCAGAGCAGAGCTGTCCCGGCTGGGTCTATATTTATCAATGGCGTCAATCCCGGGCGTGATTTAATCCTGGAAACTTTAGCTGGGGAAAGACGCATGAGCTCATCGCGCCCGGCTGCAGCCGCCACCCCCCAGGGTCCCTTCACAGCTACAGCACCCAGCCCTGCTCCCCAACCACCCCTCAGGCACCCAGAGACAGGCATCAGTCCCCACAGAGGCGAGGGGAAAGAACCCTGGAGTCCTGATTCCCAGCCCCCATGCTCTACACATTAGACACCACTCCCCCCTCTAGAGCTGGAGATGGAACCCAGGAATCCTGTCTGCCCTTCAGCAGCCCACACTCCAGTAGGGGCAGAGCCCATCTCACCCCACCTGGGTTTTCCCTGCAGGTGCTTTTGGTTTGGCCGTTTGTCTGGCTCAGCATCAGCACGGAGCTGGGGCTGGAGGGGGGAAACATGGGGGTACAGGGCCAGGCAGAGGCGGGGCCTGGGTGCGGGGTGGGAGGGACCGTGGCTGGGGGCAGGGTGGGCATCAGGTCGGCTCTAAATACCCACAGCTGAAACTGATCCGCAGTGTCAGTGAAATCCAGCTCAGGCCAGACGGCCAGAGACAGGTGCCACCTGTCGCGGGATCCCCCAGTGCCCCGCTGCAGCCGCCGGCAAAGGGCACCCGGCGCGCCGGTCCCTGGCTCGCCCTGGGCCCCGCAACTGCCCTCGGCACAGCCCCACAGCGCAGCCCCAGCTCCCAACACGTGTGTCCAGGCCACACCTAGTGCGACGGGGCCCCCATCTCGGTGACTGTGTCTGGGCTGCGCCCGGCCCGACGGGGCCCCGATCTCGGTGACTGTGTCTGGGCAGCGCCCGGCCCGACGGGGCCCCGATCTCGGTGACTGTGTTTGGGCAGCGCCCGGCCCGACGGGGCCCCGATCTCAGAGACTGTGTCTGGGCTGCGCCCGGCCCGACGGGGCCCCGATCTCGGTGACTGTGTCTGGGCTGCGCCCGGCCCGACGGGGCCCCGATCTCGGTGACTGTGTCTGGGCAGCGCCCGGCCCGACGGGGCCCCGATCTCAGAGACTGTGTCTGGGCTGCGCCCGGCCCGACGGGGCCCTGATCTCGGTGACTCTGTCTGGACAGCGCCCGGCCCGACGGGGCCCCGATATCAGTGACTGTGTCTGGGCAGCGCCCGGCCCGACGGGGCCCCGATCTCGGTGACTGTGTTTGGGCAGCGCCCGGCCCGACGGGGCCCCGATCTCGGTGACTCTGTGTCTGAGGAGTGAGGAGTTCGGGTGCTGAGCCAGAAAAAGGACCCAGGAGTCCTGACTCTCACACACGCCCCCTCCCCCGTACTAACTCCTGAAGGCGCAAGAGTCACATCCCCCTCTCCTGGTCAAACCCAGGACTCCTGGGTTCTCCCCGGCTCTGGGATCGGGGTGGGGACTAATGGTTAGAGAGGGGGTAGGGAGCAGGACTCCTGGGTTCTCCCTGGCTCTGGGGGCGGGGACGGGGGACTAATGGTTAGAGAGGGGGTAGGGAGCAGGACGCCTGGGTTCTCCCCGGCTCTGGGAGGGGGGTGGGGTCTAGGGTCAGCCCAGGGGCGGGTCCCTGCTGAGCCAGCAGCGCGAGTGGCGGTGTCGGGTGACCGGCAGGTGGGGGCTTTTCACACGTGGGGGGGGATCGCAGCTGCTGCCCCCCCTCTTTATCGGGGCAGCTGTGACATCACCGGCCCGCGGTCCCCCCCCCCAGCCTGCAGAGCCCGCCCGTGACCGGCCCCAGCGCCCCCCACGCAGCCGGGCCGGGACCCGCGGGAGAGACCGACCGAGCCGGGCCGGACAGCGACCGGGACAGTCACCGCGCGGCGCTGGTGGGTGGGACCCCGATCCCCGAACCTGCCCCCTGGGGCCTCCCGATCCCCCAGCCCTCCCCCTGGGAGCCCCGATCCCCCCAACCTGCCCCCTGGAGCCCCCCAACCTGCCCCCCGATCCCCAACCTTCCCCCTGGTGCCCTCCGATCCCCCCAACCTGCCCCCTGGATGCCCGATCCCCCAGCCCGCCCCCGGAGCTCCCCCGATGCACCCAACATGCCCCCTGGGGCCCCCGATCCCCCAACCGGGCCCCTGATACTCGAAACCCGCCCCCTGGGCCCCATGATCCCCCCCAACCTGCCCCTTGGGGCCCCAATCCCCGCAACCCACCCCCTCAGGCCCCGATCCCCCAACCTGCCCCCCGGTCCCTCTAACCCACCTCCTGGGACCCCCAATAACCCCAACCTCACCCTATGATCCCCCCAACCTGCCCCCTGGGCCCCCCTGATCTCCCAACATCCCCCCTGGGGCCCCCCAATCCCCCAACCTGCTCCGTGGGTACCCTAATACTCTCTACACACCCCCTGGGCCCTGTGATCCCCCCAACCTGCTTTCTGGGGCCCTGTACTCCCCCCAACCTGCCCCTCGGTCCCTCCAACCTGCCCCCTGGGGCCTTCTGATCCCCCTAAACCACCCCCTGGGCCCCCCAACCTGCTCTCTGGGGCCCTGTGATCCCCCCAGCCCACCCCCTGGGGCACCAGATACCCCCAACTTCCCCCATGAAGCCCCCAATCCCCCAGCCTGCCCCCTGGAGCCTCCAACCTTCCCCCCTTGAGACCCGATCCCCCCAGCCTGCCCTCTAGGGCCCCTGATATCTGGAATCCCCTTAACCTGTTCTCTGGGGTCCCATGATCCCCCCAGCCTGCCCCTTGGGGCCCCTAATCCTCACAATGCAACCCCTGGAGCCTCCAACCTGCCCCCTTGAGACCCGATCCCCCCAACTCACCCTCTGGGGCCCCCAATCCCTCTGACCTGCCTCCCGATACCCCCAACCCACCCCCTGGGGGCCTCCAACTTGCCTTCTGGAGCCCCACAATCCCCTCAACCCACTCTCTGGAGCCCTGTGATCTCCCCAGCCTGTCCCTTGGGGCCCCCGATCCCCCCAACCTGCCCTCTGGAGCCCCAATCCCCCAAAGTGCCCCTGACCCCCCTATCTGCCTCCTGGGGCCCGAACCTGCTCCCTGGAGCTCCCAATCCCCACTACCCACCCCCTGGAATTCCCCAATCCCCCAAATTGGCCTCCTGTACCCCCTGATCCCCCAACCTGCTCCTTGGGGCCACCTGATCCCCCACCTGCTCCCTAGAGCCTCCAACCCATAACTCAGCCCCTAGATCCCCCAACTGGATCCCCCCAAACCTGACCGCTCTCCCCAATCCTGACCCCCAGTCGATTTCCCTTCACCCAGTCCTGCCCCAGCCCCCCCAAATCTGCCCCCCAAGACATCCCTGCCCTCAAACCTGCCCCCAATCCCTTTCCCACAAAATCTGATCTCCCAAATCTGTCCCCCTATAGCCCCCCTGAAATCTGCCCTCTGGATCTTCATGTCCCAGAATGTGCCCCACCAGGTCCCTCTGCTGTCTGACCCTGCCTCCCAATCTCCCCCCCCCCCCAGATATGCCTGTCTCTAAACTGTCCCATCCTGTCCCCCAAGCTCCCTAGATCGGCCCCCAGATCTCCTCTCCCCTCTCCCCTTTGTTCTCTCCCCCTCCACACAGAGCCCCCTAGATCTGCCCTTCACCCCCGCCCGCGCCCCCATCCCAGCCTCCCCCCTCAGCAAGGAGCTGGGATGTGTGTCTAGGATTAAAATGACCCCCTATGCAGGAAAAAATCTCTGTCCCAACAGGATTAGAACTGAGGGAGGGGTGTGCTGGGAACCAGGACTCCTGGGTCCTTTCCTGGCTTGGGGTGCGGTGGGGTGGGGTGGGGAGGGGAGGGGAGGGGAGAGGTGATTAGAGCAGGGGGGCTGGGAGCCAGGACTCCTGGGTTCTATCCCTGGCTCTGGGAGGGGTGTGGCATCTAGTGGTTAGCGCAGTGGGGGACTGGAAGTCAGGACTCCTGGGTTCTTTCCCAGCTCTGGGAGGGGAGTGGGGGCTAGTGGTTAGAACAGGGGGGCTGGGAGCCACTGAGTGAGAGTTTCTGAGTGTTCCCTGCATGCCATTATCCACCCCGGGACATTTTAATCTCCCTCAATTTATGGGGGCCCCTTTCTTGGGGGAGGGGTTGTTCAGTCACAAGCTTTATCTGTGACCCCCACATTCTCCTTCTGTCTCTCCTCCCTGCTGGATTGTTTTGGGATCCCCCCAGCCCAGGGCAGCCAGCCAGGTGCCCCCCCATTCGCGCTCGATACCCCCAGCCCTGACCATGACCCTGCTGGCCTCCGAGCGCTCCATGCTGATCCGCAGCAAGTTCCGATCCGGTGAGTGGGGCCGGGAAACGGGCCCCCCGCTCCCCTGTCCTGCATGCCTGGGTCCCCAAGGCCTCATTCTGGCCCACCTGAGGTCCCGCCTCTGCCCGGATGCCTGGGTCCCAGAGCTGAAGGGATTCCTCTGCTGGGGGGAGGGGGGTGTCTGTGAACAAAACAACCCTGCCCCCTCCTGGCCGGGGCAAAACCCAGGCCCTGGTTTAGCCCCAAAGGGCGGAGGGGGGGGGCTGAGTGGCACCAGTGGCGGAAAGGGGGCAGGGTGATCCCCCAACCCCCATGGCCATAACCATCCCCCTCCCAAGCTGGGGTCTGGAGCTCTGCGCTGCAGGGCCCCCGCCAGCCTGCTCTGCCGGGAGATAGTAGGCAGCCCTGTGGGGGTTAATGAATCAGGATCCCCCCCCCGGAAATGAGCTTCTCCTTCACTTCCTGTCCTAAATCTCCTCTTGGCTGCCTGTTCAACAGCCGGCCGCAGCCACCCCAGAGCCAGCCGCAGCCCACAGTCTCAGAGCCAGAGTCTGCAGCCCAGCGCCCCCTGCTGAGCCCCCGCCCCCCGCAGCCCAGCGCCCCCGCTGAGCCCCCGTCCCTCCCTGCAGCACAGGGCCCCCCGCTGAGCCCCCAGGGGTATTTCATGGGTGGGGGTTATATGGGGTGGGGAGAGGGTGGTCCTGTGGGGGATGGGGTGTCTCATGTTACTGGCTCCCGGAATAGCTCTCGGTCCCCTGATCCCAGCTGCCACCCGCCGGACACCTGCTAGGGGGGCGGGGGGAGGATAAGAATAGAAGGGAGCGCCATGCCCCGCCCCCCTCCTCTGCTGCTCCCCTCCCATGCCCCACCCCTTCCCCCACCTGCCCCTCCTTCTCCCCCTCCGGTCCTCTGCTGCCCCACCCCATGCACCCCAATCCCATGCTTCTCTCCCCTGCCCCCCTTTTCCTCCCGGGTGGGAACTGAGAGGCAGCAGGGGCTGGGGGGGTTGCCCAGGATTGTGGGGCTGCATGCAGAGCTCTGGGGGGGACCCTGGGATGTGGGGGAAAAGGGGATTCCTGGGGGGAAGGGCTGGTGGTCCCACCCCCCCTGACTGTTTTCTCCCCCCCCCCCCCAGTGCTGCAGCTGAGGATGCAGCATCGCAGATCCCAGGAGCAGCATCTCCTGACACGTGAGTGGGACCAAGGGGTTGGAATGGGGCAGGGCTGTTAAGGAGTAGGTCCATGGGGCAGGGGCAGGGGCAGGGGCCCTGGAGGGGTTGGGTAACCAACCACAGCATGTCTGTGATGGAGCCCAACCTCGCAGCCCTCCTTGGTGTCCAGGGAAGCCTCTCCTACTGAGGGTGGAGGGCTCTAATCTTCTCATCTCTCCCCACAGCTCTGACCAAGCCTGTCCCGACCTACCTGGAGGTGAACGGGACCCCAGAGCAGAGCCGGGTGAGCAAGCAGGATGGCCTGGGGGCAGGAGAGACTTGTGTGGCTATGTTGCTGCTGCAAGGCAGGCTGGGTAATGGAATATGCAAACGACCCCCCCCACCCACTGGAGGGGCTGATTGTGCTGGAGACGCATTCAGGTGGAAGGGAGTCAAATTCCCATTGGACAGTGGGGGAAACTGAGCCACAGAGAGGGGAAGGGACTCGCAGGGGAGAGAATCCAGGAGTCCTGGTTCCAATACCCCCCCCCCCAACCAGTAGACCCCACTCCCTTCCCAGAGCCAGGAGAGAACCCAGGCGTCCTGGTTCCCACCCCCCACCCCCTCTAACCACTAGACGCCACAACCCTCCTAGAGCTGGGGAGAGAACAGGAGCCCTGGATCCCAGTCCCCACTGCTCTAACCACTAGACCCCACTCCTACCCCTCGGCAACCAGTGCTCCTGCCCTGCTCCCCCCCAGCACCCCAATACCCCCCTTTGTTGTTCCAGGCTGTTCTGACCCCCACCCCTTACAGGCCAACGAGACCCTGAAGGTGAAAGTCCAGACGAGAACCCACAAACCAGGAGCTGCCAAGGGCCAGTTCACAGAAGGTAGGTGCTGCCCGGACACCTGGGTCCCCAATCCCACACTCCGGCTCATCTGGGGTCCCCCCCACCAGGACATCTGGGTCCCCAATCCTTTGCCCCAGCCCATCTAGGGCTCACCTGCCTGGGGTCCTGGTTCCTTCTCCCAGATGTCTGGGTCCCATGACTGGCACAGCCAGATCAGTGCATGGTACTTGGGCTTCCCGCACCCATGACCTGTGCCCTCCCCACTCATGCTGTGCCCCCCCCCCGGCAGAGTCTGGGGGGGACCCCTCAGAGCGGAAGGAGAAGAAGACGCGTCTGGCCGAGGATCTGAAGGAGAAACTCCTGCAACGGCCGGGGCCGCTGGAACTCGTGACGAAAAACATCCTTTCCCTGGACGCCAGCCTCAGAGATGCTGTGAAAGGTGGGGCAGGCACCAGGATTCCTGGGTTCTCTCCCCGGATCTGGGAGGGGGGTGGGCTCTAGTGGTTAGATCGGGGGGGGGGGGCTGAGATCCAGGACTCCTGGGTTCTCTCCCCAGCTCTGGGAGGGGAGTAGCGTCTAGTGGGTAGAGCGGGGGCTGAGATCCAGGACTCCTGGGTTCTCTCCCCGGATCTGGGAGGGGAGTGGGGTCTAGTGGGTAGAGCGGGGGGGGGACGACTGGGATAGGGGGGATGCGTTCTGGGGATGGGGGGCCGGCTGGCTCAGGGGGGCAGGTGAAATTTTCGAGACATCTCTAATTCCCCCCCCCAGCAGCTGATCCAGCCCCTGCTGCCTCAGGGACCTTCCTATTAGAGGAGGATCTCAGCACCTCTTCATCGTCCTCCTCCTCTTCTTCCCCGTGCTTCACCCCCTGCCTGGGGGGGCCCCCCGGCAACCCATCCCCCCCCTCGGCCTCAGCGGCCGCTGTCCAGGTGAGATACATGGGGGAGCCCAGAGCTGGGGACAGGAGGGGGCTGCGGGTCGGGAGTGAGGGGCACTGGCTGAGCTGGGGGGTGCCCTAGGTCTCTGCTGCCATCTGGTGTCTGGATTTTTCCACTGCAGTTACCACGGGGGGGGGGGGGGGGGCGGGGGTGCTGCAAGCCAGGACTCCTGGGTTCTATCCCCGGCTCTGGAAGAGGAGTGGGGTCTAGTGGTTAGAGTTGGGGGGAGGAGGGGGGCTGCCCAGGACTCCTGGGTTCTATCCCTGCTCTGTGACTCCTTGGCTTTCTGGGCCCCTCTCCCTGCAGCCGGAGCTGCTGTCGATCCTGGAGTCCCTGCCCCCCTCGGTGCCTGCCCCGGACCCCAATTCCCAGACTCCTGCGGGCAGCCCCCCGGCTAAGGCCCCGGCCTCGCTGCCCAAGGTCTGTGCCAGGCTGGGATGGGACCGGGGGTGGGGGGCTGTGGGACGGGTCCCCAGCAGGAACTGGGAGGGGTTTGTAGGGGGGCTGGAGCTGGGGTGTCCCATCCAGGGGGTGGGTGTTGGGGTGTCCCAGCGGGGGGATGGGGAAGCGGGGCCAGCATTGAGATGCCCCAGCTGGGAAGTGGGGGGGCCAGAATTGGGGTGTTCCAGTGGGGGATGTGAGGCTGGAGTTGGGGTGATCCCAGCAGTGGGGTGGGGTGGGGAGGGGGCCCCACTGGGTGGGTCCCAGCCAGATTCTCCCCCCTTCCCCAGGCCCCCCCACGCCCCAAGAAGGCAAAGGACCCCAAGCCCAAGGTGAGGAAGTTGAAGTACCACCAGTACGTGCCCCCCGCGGCCCGGCCCCCCCGGGCCCCGGCCCCCCTGGACGCCGCCTACGCCCGCCTGCTCCAGCAGCAGCAGCTTTTTCTCCAGCTCCAGATCCTGCAGCGACAGCAGCCGCCGGCCCCCCCGGGACCCCCCACAGCGCTGTGCGTGCCAGCCCTGCACCCCCTGAGTGCCAGGTACCCCCCAACTCCCCCTGCACCCCCTCAGTGCCAGGTACCCCCAACTATCCCCGCACCCCCTCAGTGCCAGGTACCCCCCAACTCCCCCTGCACCCCCTCAGTGCCAGGTACCCCCAACTATCCCTGCACCCCCTCAGTGCCAGGTACCCCCGCACCCCCTCAGTGCCAGGTACCCCCAACTATCCCTGCACCCCCTCAGTGCCAGGTACCCCCGCACCCCCTCAGTGCCAGGTACCCCCAACTATCCCTGCACCCCCTCAGTGCCAGGTACCCCCGCACCCCCTGAGTGCCAGGTACCCCCAACTATCCCTGCACCCCCTGAATGCCAGGTACCCCCCTGCACCCCCTCAGTGCCAGGTACCCCCCAACTCCCCCTGCACCCCCTGAGCACCAGGTACCCCCCCTACACCTCCCTGAACCCCCTGAGTGCCAGGTACCCCCCAACTATCCCTGCACCTCCTGAGTGCCAGGTACCCCCCTGCACCTCCCTGAACCCCCTGAGTGCCAGGTACCCCGCCTGCACCCCCTGAGCGCCAGGTACCCCCCTGCACCCCCTGAGTGCCAGGTACCGCCCAACTATCCCTGCACCCCCTGAGTGCCAGGTACCCCCCTGCACCCCCTGAGTGCCAGGTACCCCCAACTATCCCTGCACCCCCTGAGTGCCAGGTACCCCCAACTATCCCTGCACCCTCTCAGTGCCAGGTACCCCCGCACCCCCTCAGTGCCAGGTACCCCCAACTACCCCTGCACCCCCTCAGTGCCAGGTACCCCTGCACCCCCTCAGTGCCAGGTACCCCCAACTACCCCTGCACCCCCTCAGTGCCAGGTATCCCCCAACTCCCCCTGCACCCCCTGAGTGCCAGGTACCGCCCAACTATCCCTGCACCCCCTCAGTGCCAGGTATCCCCCTGCAACCCTGAGTGCCAGGTACCCCCCTGCACCCCCTCAGTGCCAGGTACCCCCAACTACCCCTGCACCCCCTCAGTGCCAGGTACCCCTGCACCCCCTCAGTGCCAGGTACCCCCCCAACTCCCCCTGAACCCCCTGAGTGCCAGGTACCGCCCAACTATCCCTGCACCCCCTCAGTGCCAGGTACCCCTGCACCCCCTCAGTGCCAGGTACCCCCCAACTCCCCCTGAACCCCCTGAGTGCCAGGTACCGCCCAACTATCCCTGCACCCCCTCAGTGCCAGGTACCCCCAACTATCCCTGCACCCCCTCAGTGCCAGGTACCCCTGCACCCCCTCAGTGCCAGGTACCCCCCAACTCCCCCTGAACCCCCTGAGTGCCAGGTACCGCCCAACTATCCCTGTACCCCCTCAGTGCCAGGTACCCCCTGCACCCCCTGAGTGCCAGGTACCCCCAACTATCCCTGCACCCCCTCAGTGCCAGGTACCCCCAACTATCCCCGCACCCCCTCAGTGCCAGGTACCCCCACACCCCCTCAGTGCCAGGTACCCCCAACTACCCCTGCACCCCCTCAGTGCCAGGTACCCCCGCACCCCCTCAGTGCCAGGTACCCCCAACTACCCCTGCACCCCCTCAGTGCCAGGTATCCCCCAACTCCCCCTGCACCCCCTGAGTGCCAGGTACCGCCCAACTATCCCTGCACCCCCTCAGTGCCAGGTATCCCCCTGCAACCCTGAGTGCCAGGTACCCCCCTGCACCCCCTCAGTGCCAGGTACCCCCAACTACCCCTGCACCCCCTCAGTGCCAGGTACCCCTGCACCCCCTCAGTGCCAGGTACCCCCCCAACTCCCCCTGAACCCCCTGAGTGCCAGGTACCGCCCAACTATCCCTGCACCCCCTCAGTGCCAGGTACCCCTGCACCCCCTCAGTGCCAGGTACCCCCCAACTCCCCCTGAACCCCCTGAGTGCCAGGTACTGCCCAACTATCCCTGCACCCCCTCAGTGCCAGGTACCCCCCTGCACCCCCTCAGTGCCAGGTACCCCCAACTATCCCTGCACCCCCTCAGTGCCAGGTACCCCTGCACCCCCTCAGTGCCAGGTACCCCCCAACTCCCCCTGAACCCCCTGAGTGCCAGGTACCGCCCAACTATCCCTGCACCCCCTCAGTGCCAGGTACCCCCTGCACCCCCTGAGTGCCAGGTACCCCCAACTATCCCTGCACCCCCTGAATGCCAGGTACCCCCCTGCACCCCCTCAGTGCCAGGTACCCCCCAACTCCCCCTGCACCCCCTGAGCACCAGGTACCCCCCCTACACCTCCCTGAACCCCCTGAGTGCCAGGTACCCCCCAACTATCCCTGCACCTCCTGAGTGCCAGGTACCCCCCTGCACCTCCCTGAACCCCCTGAGTGCCAGGTACCCCCCCTGCACCCCCTGAGCGCCAGGTACCCCCCTGCACCCCCTGAGTTCCAGGTACCCCCCAACTATCTCTGCACCCCCTCAGTGCCAGGTACCCCCCTGCACTCCCTGAGTGCCAGGTACCCCCCAACTATCTCTGCACCCCCTCAGTGCCAGGTACCCCCCTGCACTCCCTGAGTGCCAGGTACCCCCCAACTTCCCCTGCACCCCTGAGTGCCAGGTACCCCCCTGCACCTCCGAGTGCTAGGTACCCCCCAACTATCCCTGCACCCTCTGAGTGCCAGGTACCCCCCCCGTACTCCCTGAGTGCCAGGTATCCCCCAACTCCCCCTGCACCCACTGAGTGCCAGGTACCCCCCAACTCCCCCTGCACCCCCTGAGCACCAGGTACCCCCATGCACCCCCTGCAGCCCCTCAGTGCCAGGTACCCCCCAACTCCCCCTGCACCCCCTGAGCGCCAGGTACCCCCCCTGCACCTCCCTGCACCCCCTGAGTTCCAGGTACCCCCCAACTATCCCTGCACCCCCTCAGTGCCAGATACCCCCCTGCACTCCTGAGTGCCAGGTAGCCCCCAACTTCCCCTGCACCCCCGAGTGCCAGGTACCCCCCTGCACCTCCGAGTGCCAGGTACCCCCCAACTATCCCTGCACCCTCTGAGTGCCAGGTACCCCCCCCGTACCCCCCTGTACTCCCTGAGTGCCAGGTATCCCCCAACTCCCCCTGCACCCCCTGAGTGCCAGGTATCCCCCTGAACTCCCTGTGCCCCCTGAGCGCCAGTTACCCCCAACCCCCACTGAACCCTCTCAATCCCCCCTAACTGAATCTGCCCCCCTCTAACTCCTCCTCTCTCTCTGCCCCCCCCCAGTATTTCCCCAGATCCGGTGATCACCTTCGCGGCCCCCCAAATCACCCTGGCAGCCCCGCCCACACCCCTCACCCCTCCTGTGCCCCCCAAGCCTGAGCTGCTGCCTGCCAACCTGGATGACCTGACAGTGAGTGTGTCTGTGAGAGGGCAAAGCTGGGGAGGACCCTGATCTTTCTCCTGCTCCCCCATGGGGGCAGACTGGCGGGGGGGCTGCCAGGGTGGAGGAGGAGGAAATGGGGAGTGGGGATTTGGGGGTTGTGAGGGAATGGGGGAGGGTCATGGGCGTGGGGGGGTTGTGACGGGGCGGGGAGGGGTTATTGGAGGGGTGGGGCTGGGGCTGTGAAGGGGTGGGGAGGGGAGTTATTGGAGGGGTGGGGGGATGATGAGGGGGCGGGGAGGGGAGTTATTGGAGGGGTGGGGGGATGATGAGGGGGCGGGGAGGGGTTATTGGAGGGGTGGGGCTGGGGCTGTGAAGGGGTGGGGAGGGGAGTTATTGGAGGGGTGGGGGGATGATGAGGGGGCGGGGAGGGGTTATTGGAGGGGTGGGGCTGTGAAGGGGCGGGGAGGGGAGTTATTGGAGGGGTGGGGGGATGATGAGGGGGCGGGGAGGGGTTATTGGAGGGGTGGGGCTGGGGCTGTGAAGGGGAGTTATTGGAGGGGTGGGGGGATGATGAGGGGGCGGGGAGGGGTTATTGGAGGGGTGGGGCTGTGAAGGGGCGGGGAGGGGAGTTATTGGAGGGGTGGGGGGATGATGAGGGGGCGGGGAGGGGTTATTGGAGGGGTGGGGGGATGATGAGGGGGCGGGGAGGGGTTATTGGAGGGGTGGGGGGGATTACAGGGATAGGGAGCTTGGGAGGGGCTAGCGGATTGGAGGGGCTCCCTCCTCTGCCAAGAAGACATCCTTGGGGGGGTGGAACGGGGGCGTCCGTCTGTGCCCCCCCCGACACCCCCCTCACCCCCAGGTGTCAGAGCTCCGGCAGCAGCTGCGCCAGCGCGGGCAGCCGGTGTCGGGCACCAAGCCGGCGCTGCTGGAGCGGCTGAAGCCCTTCCAGGTGCGGGGGGCCCCGGGGCCGCCCCCCCCCGGCCCTGCCCCCCGCCGACCGGGCGCTGAGGGAGAAGCAGCGGCTCATTGAGAGCCTGACCTGGGAGCTGCGGCGGGAGCAGCAGGAGGCCGACGACCTGCGGGAGGAGCTGCAGCTGCGCAAGTGCCGGAGAGGCCGCCCGGAGGGGGAGCCCCGGCCCCCCTCGCCCCTGGCCAGCCACGGCCCCCGGCCCCCCGCCGGGGAGACCGCCGAGGGCACGGCCCCCGGGAGAGAGGGCTTCCTGGTGAGAGCCGGGGGCGGGGCTTGTGTGCCGGGGGCGGGGCAGGATCAGGGGTGAGGGCGGGTGTGCCGGGGGCGGGGCTTGTGTGCCAGGGGGCGGGGCAGGATCGGGGTGGGAGCATGTGTGCCGGGGGCGGGGCTTGTGTGCCAGGGGGCGGGGCAGGATCGGGGGTGAGGGCGGGTGTGCCGGGGGCGGGGCTTGAGTGCCAGGGGGCGGGGCATGATCGGGGCGGGGCTTGTGTGCCGGGGGCGGGGCAGGATCGGGGTGGGAGCATGTGTGCCGGGGGCGGGGCTTGTGTGCCAGGGGGCGGGGCAGGATTAGGGTGGGAGCATGCGTGTTGGGGGCGGGGCATGATCAGGGCCAGGGCATGTGTGCCAAGGGGCAGGGCATGATCAGGGGCGGGGAGGATGGGCCAAATTGCGGGGCGCATGGCAGTGGGTGTGGCCGTACCATAATTGGAGTGGGCGGAGCAATCAGAGAGGGTGGGGCATCCCAGGTAAGCGGGGAGTGGCTGAGGGGGCGGGGTCATGACCAGCTGGTAGGGGAGGGGCACTCAGAGGGAGGCGGGGCCTAGCCAAGGAGGGAGGGGCAAAGGGCTATGTGGGGAGCAGGGGATGAGCTGGGGGACTCTCAAATTTACCCCCGTGTCCCTCCCCCCTCAGGTTTTCTGCCCCCCTTCCTGTGAGCCAATCGGGGAGGACCTAGAACTGCCCCTGCAGATCACGGCCAGCCCCGCCCCGGCCCCCCGCTCCCTGGAGGAGGAGCTGCAGGAGGCCATCCAGAAAGCCCAGGTACTGGGGGGGGGGTCCCCATATACCCAGCCCCCGTGCTCCACCCCAGAGGGGCCGTGCCCCAGTCTCTACCCTTCACTCCCTTTCTCCCTCCCCGTCCACAGCTGGTCCCAAGTCAGTCGATTGAAGACATCCTGGAGGAGCCGCTGGGGTGTGCAGGTGAGAGCCAGGTACACCCCCCCCCGCCCTCAGCACTCGCCCCCCTGCCCCAGCCTGGTGTATGGGGTGCCATGGTGCAGGGGGCTCGGCCAGGGGCCCTGGGCTGTGGGGAGCTGGGCAGGGGGCTCCACGGAGGAGGGGGATTCAGCGGGGGGCGTTGGGCTGCAGGGAGCGGCATGGGGGGCTCAGCGGGGGGCGCTGGGCTGCAGGGAGCGGCATGGGGGGCTCAGCGGGGGGCGCTGGGCTGCAGAAAGCAGGGGAGGAGGGCTCAGCGGGGGGCGCTGGGCTGCGGGGAGCGGCATGGGGAGTTCCATTCAGCATCCCATGTCTATCTAACCCCCCAACACCCCCTCTCCAGGTGACCTGCTCCCCACGGATGCCCCCTTGCTGCTCCCCACGGAGCCACGCCGGCCCTCCTCGCCCCTCAGCCAGCAGGGGGCACCCAGCAAGAAGCCCCGTCGCAGCCCGTCGGCAGCGGCCATCTTGGATTTCCCTGGCCACTACGACTTCCTCACCCCTCCCTCCTCCTCCTCCTCGTCCCCCTCGGACTCCCTGCGCGGGGTCTTCTCCCCGGAGCCCCCGGAGGGGCCCCCATCGCCCGGCCCCCGGCCCGCCTTCGACCCCGTCGATTGGCTGGAGGCCTTGACGGCTGGCCCGGCCTCAGGGATGGGGCCCGGTGCCCCCGGCAGCAGCAGCATCTTCTCCACTGACTTCTTTGACTCGCCCGAACTGAGCGTCAACCACATGATTGACCTGATGGTGGAGCAGTGGTAGGGGGTGCGGGCCTCCCTGGCCCGGCCATGGGGAGCCCCCCACCGCCACCCCAGAGACGCCAACCAATCACACCAATGCGGGCGCCATCTTGGACGGGCAACGTCAACTCTGGGCACCATCTTGCATGACTGGACCCATTGTTCGGAGTGATGTCAATCCGGGCGCCATGTTGGATGGGTGGAACCATTGTTCAGGGTGACATCAACTCCAGGTGCCATCTTGGATGGGTAGAAGCATTATTCTCAGTGACGTCAACTCCCGGCACCATCTTGGATAGGTTGAACCCTTATTTGGCATGACCTCAATTGCAGGTGTCATCTTGGATATTTGGAACCATTACTCCAGGTGACATCAACTCTGGGTGCCATCTTGGATGGGTGAAACCATTGTTTGCAGTGACGTCAACTCTAGGTGCCATTTTGGATGGTGATATCAATTCCAGATGCCATCTTTGATGGGTGAAACCATTGTTTGGGGTTGACATCAGCTCGGGATACCACCATTGATTGGTGAAGCCAACTGGATGCTATGTTGGATGGATGAAATCATTGCTTGGGGATGATGCCAACTCCAGACACCATCTTGGATGGGTGAAACCATTTTACTGGGTGACGTCAACACTGGATGCCATCTTGGATGGATTAAACCATTGCTGTTTTGGTTGTCAGCCCCAAGGGGCATCTTGGAAGGATCAAACTGTTGGTGTTCAGAGTGATACGGTGCGTGGCTGCCATCTTATGTAAGTCATACCATAACTGTTCAGGGTCACATCAGCTCCAGCTGCCATCTTGAATGGTTAAGCCATTGTTTGGGGGTGATGCCAGCTTCCACCACCATCTTAAATGGATCAGACCACTGGTGTTTGAGTCACGTCAGCTCCAAGTGCCATCTTGGATTGGTCCAGTCATTGGTGCTTGGGGTGATGCCAAGTCCAAATGCCCTCTTTATTTGGGCCGTACCATTTAATTGGACCTGAGTGTTTCATTGGCAGGTGGAAGGCAACTCCACCTGTGGGATGCCATCTTGTTTGGGACATACCACCTTTGACTCCAGTGTCTTACTGACCAGAGGGGAGGCTGTGGAAACCATCTTAGTTTGGATTGTACCATCTTTGGATCTAGCTGGGTTGGGAGTGGAGTGGCCAACTCTAGACACCATCTTGGACGGATCGTACCATTTTTTTTAACCTCTTGTTTTACTGGCAGAGGGAGGTGGGAAATGGTGACTGTAGACGCCATCTTGGTTGGACTGTACCATCTCTGAGCCTAGTGTTCTATTGGGGGCTGCCCCACTCCCGCTGCCGCCCCCGGCCCTTTTCACTCTCCCCCCACTGGGACCGGGTCCTCCCCTCCTCCCAGAGCCCTTCACCTCCCTCCTCCCACCCAGGCTGCCCCCCAGCTCCTGGCCTCCTCCCATTTACACCCCGTCCCCCCCACCCCCACTGTGCCCTGCCTGATAATTAAGGGGTGGGGAGTCTCTGACCACTGGTGAGGGGGCAGCTCCCTAAGGGGGCTGAACTAGTGGGGGAGGTATCGTAGCACGGGGGGGGGCGGGAGCTGACAGTGGCCAAAGGCTACTGAGAAATTTGGACTGATTGGGTGATAGGGCACCGCTGTGGGGAAGCTCGTAGCCCCCCCCCCAGGCACTGCTGTGGGGAAGCTCGCAACCCCTTTGGGGCACTGCCGTGGGGAAGCTCACAACAGCGGAGCTCAACTCCTGTTTGCTCCCCAGAGTGGGGGTAGGGGCTCGTTATCACACACATCACTGTGGGGGGGGCAGTGGAGGCTCTGGCCTCCCATGAGCCCCGATTCGCAGGGGACTGAGTAGAAACCCCCACTTATATCCAACCCCCCCAATACACCTGGAACTGCCTAGCCTCGTTCAAACCCCCGCCCCAGCTCCACAGTTCTGATGGCTCCGCCCACATGGATCGGGAGGCCCTTCCCCCAAGTGCTGGCTGGGGGAGGGGTCAGTCGAGGGGGGACTTCTGGAAGCCAAGCTGCTCCCCCCACACAATAAAGCCCCTTCCCACTGCACCGGCTGCCTCTGTGGTTTTTAACTCCAGCTGGGCAGGGCGGGGTCAGCTGAGGGGTTGTCCATAGGGAGGGAAACTGAGGCACAATGAGTTTGGCATAGAACCTAGGTGTCCTGGCTCCCAGCTCCCCCCTCCACCCTGCTCCAACCACTAGACACTGCTCCCTTCCCCAAAGCGGGGACAGAACCCGGGAGTCTGGGACGACAGTGCGTTGGCAATAAAATCCCATCTATTTCAACGTAGCGGGGGGAGGGGGTCCAGTACCCCCCTCGCCTCGGAGGTGGGAGGAACCAGTGCTGGGCTGGCGGGGGGGTTGGTTCCGGAGGGGGGGCAGGTCATGTCTTCAGCTGCCCCCCCTGGCTGCCACCGTCCTCCTCGGGCACCTTCTGCTGGCGGCGATAGACGCAGGCGCTGTAGGGTGGGGAAGGCGGGTTAGGGAAGGAGAGTGGGGGAGCTGTTGGTGGGGGGGAAACAGAGGCAGCATCTGCCCCCCACACTGGCTCGGGCCTTTCCCCCCACCCTGGCACAGGCCTTTCCCCCCATCCTCCCCCAGACACGCAGACCCTGGCACATGGGGGCCCTGCCCCCCTGGGGGAAGGGGTGAGGGGGACCCCGGCATCTGGACTCACCAGCCCCCGAGGAGCAGTAGGACCAGCCCGGCGCTGCTCCCGATGATGACCCAGACGGTCCAGTCTCCAGGCCCCCCCAGGGGGGTCGGGCTCCGTGGTGGGGGGGGGCAGCGTCAGGGGCCCCAGCAGGGGCGGCAAAGGCGGTGAGGTGCTATTCCCCAGCAGGGGAGTCACTGCAATGGGGAGGGGACAGGTGTTAGAGCGGGGAGGGGGGGGGGCTGGCTCCTCTCCCAGCTCTGGGAGGGGAGTAGGGGCTAGTGGTTAGAACTGGGGGGAAGGGCTGGGGGCCAGGACTCCTGGGTTCTGTCCGCCTCACCTGTCACCTGGAAGCGCAGCTCGGAGCAGACCCAGCCCTGGGTGTTCAGCATCTCGCAGCGATAGAGCCCCGAGTCCTTCACTGTCGCCTCTTTCTTCACGAGGAAGGCATCGGGGCCCGTGACTATGACCTGCTCCACGCCCTCCACCACCTGCCGGAGAGACACAGGGATCAGGCAGGCTGGGGGTCGGGAGTGAGGGGCACCGGCAGAGCTGAGGGGAGCCCAGGGCCAGGCTAGCAGGGGTCTGCAGGTCGGGAGCGAGGGGCACTGGCAGAGCTGGGGGGGAGCTCAGGGCTGGGTTGGCAGGGGCTGCAGGTCAGGAGTGAGGGTCACCGACAAAGCTGGGGGGGAGCTCAGGGCTGGGCTGGCAGGGGCTGCGGGTCGGGAGTGAGGGTCACTGGCAAAGCTGGGGGGGAGCTCAGGGCTGGGCTGGCAGGGGCTGCAGGTCGGGAGTGAGGAGCACCGGCAGAGCTGGGGGGGGTAGGAACTGGGCTGGCAGGGGCTGCGGGTCAGGAGTGAGGAGCACCGGCAAAGCTGGGGGGGGAAGTTCAGGGCTGGGCTGGCAGGGGCTGCGGGTCGGGAGGGTCACCGGCAGAGCTGGGGGGGAGCTCAGGGCTGGGCTGGCAGGGGCTGCGGGTCGGGAGTGAGGGGCACCGGCAGAGCTGGGGGGGGGCAGGACTGGCTGGCAGGGGCTGCAGGTCGGGAGTGAGGGGCCCTGTACCCGGTAGAAGCGGTAGCTCTTGGCCCCGTAGCTGGCACGGTGCCAGGTCAAGGCACAGTCCAGGATCAGGTCGTCCTCCTGCTGGACCTGCAGCCTCCGCTCTGCCAGAGACCCAGAGATCAGAGCTCATACCCCCCCCCCGACCATCTCATCCACCCCAGTAACACCCCCCACATCGACCCCAGCAGTGTGCCCTGGATCACAGCAATTGGCCCATCCCTCCCTGTACCCCCCCCGGGTCAGAGCAATGGGCCCATCCAGTCCAGCTTCTGACAGTGGCCAAAGTCAGATAGAGGGGACCCCATCGTAACCCACAATACACCTCACCATGTGGTGGGGAGGGGATTTTCCTTCCTGACCCTGCAGGAGGAGTCAGGCCCTGGAGCCTGAGAGTGAAACCCCAAAACAGGCTGGAGGCCTCTAGACCCTCCCCGAATCCCTTCACAGTCGACCCCTCCACATCGTCTGACCCCTCCATCCCTCCCTGGCACCCCCCGCTCACCCCCACAGCGCAGGTCCCGGTTGCAGGAGTAGATCTCGGTGCCACAGGCCCGACAGTCGATGAACTGGTGAACCATGCACCCTGCGAAGAGGCGGGGGTCAGAGTCCAGTGGGGAGGTCAGAGCCGGGGGGCTGTCAGGGCCTAAGGGGTGGTCAGAGCCAGGGGTGGGTCAGAGCCCTGCAGAGAGGTGGTGGTCAGGGCCCCGGGGGGGTGGGGGGGTGCCAGAGCCCTGCAGAGAGGCAGGGATCAGGGCCAAGAGGAGTGTCAGGGATGGTAGGGGTCAGAGCCCAGGGGGTGTCAGGGTTAGGGCCCTGCAGAGAGGCAGGGGTCAGAGCCCAGGGGGGAATCAGAGCCCCAGAAGCTGGGGTGGGGGGATGGCCCCTCGGGGAGTAAGGTTGGTGCCAGTGTCCTGGGGGTCAGAACCTGACTTGCTGGGGGAATTGGACCCAGGCATTCAAGGGCTGGCGGGAGGTGAGGGATTACTGGGGGTCAGCAGGGAGGCCCTGAACAGCTGCAGGGGGGTTAGCATTAGGAGGTCAGGGCGCCCTGGCCTGGAGTGCAGTCAAGGATAGGACCCTCCCAGCACGGAGATCCCTGACCCCCCCCCCCAGGGAATCAGAGATGGGGTCCCTGGAACCCCCCAGGATCTGTCCCTGCCCCCCCCCTCCAGCTCCCACTCACCACACTTATTCGGGCAAAAAACTGCAAAACAAGAAGGAAGAAGAAGGGTGAGAAATGGAGCCCATCCCCCCCCCCAATCCCCTGGGGAACAGGGCTGTGGGTCGGGAGTGAGGGGCACCGGCCGGGCTTGGGGGGAACAGGGCTGGGCTAGCAGGGGGCTGCGGGTCGGGAGTGAGGGGCACCAGCAGAGGTTGGGGGGAACAGGGCTGGGCTAGCAGGGGGCTGTGGGTCAGGAGTGAGGTGCACCTTCCCTCACCCTCTCTCTGGAATCGGGCCATGAGGCTTGTGAAGGTCTCTCTCAGCTCCTGCAGACTCCACATCACCTCGTTGAAAAGCTGCCCATCTGCAGAGCAACCAGGGTGCTGTGAACACCACACAGGACAGTGCCACGGCCCCACACAACTGGGCAGCCATGTGAGCGTGGCTCCCGTCTAGCCACACCCATAGCCACCCCAGCCCCACCCCTCAGATCCTCACCATGTGACTCAGCAGCTCAGGTCCTGCCCCGCCCCATCATTAGGTTCAAGAGGCAACAGGGGAATTTAACTGAAAACCAGACACCCCTCCCCGACACCAAAGCGGAGCCCCTCCCCCCATATCCCACCACCCACATACAGAGCAAACACCCCCACCCCCCGCGAAAATCCCTCTCCTAGAATCGACCCACGTCGTCTAAGCGGTTCAGGGTTCAAATGGTTAATCGAGCTGCAAAACCGCAGAGCAGCCAGCAGAGGGCGCTGCCTCATTGGCAATTGGAAGGGGGAGCCCAGGGCTGGGCTAGCAGGGGGCTGCGGGTCGGGAGTGAGGGGCATCGGCAGGGCTGGGGGGAGCCCAGGGCTGGGCTAGCAGGGGGCTGCGGGTCGGGAGCAAGGGGCACGGGCAGGGCCGGGCTAGCAGGGGGCTGCGGGTCGGGAGTGAGGGGCATCAGCAGGGCTGGGGGGAGCCCAGGGCTGGGCTAGCAGGGGGCTGCGGGTCGGGAGTGAGGGGCATCGGCAGGGCTGGGGGGAGCCCAGGGCTGGGCTAGCAGGGGGCTGCGGGTCGGGAGTGAGGGGCATCGGCAGGGCTGGGGGGAGCCCAGGGCTGGGCTAGCAGGGGGCTGCGGGTCGGGAGTGAGGGGCATCGGCAGGGCTGGGGGGAGCCCAGGGCTGGGCTAGCAGGGGGCTGCGGGTCGGGAGTGAGGGGCATCGGCAGGGCTGGGGGGAGCCCAGGGCTGGGCTAGCAGGGGGCTGCGGGTCGGGAGCAAGGGGCACGGGCAGGGCCGGGCTAGCAGGGGGCTGCGGGTCGGGAGCAAGGGGCACGGGCAGGGCCGGGCTAGCAGGGGGCTGCGGGTCGGGAGTGAGGGGCATCGGCAGGGCTGGGGGGAGCTCAGGGCTGGGCTAGCAGGGGGCTGCGGGTCGGGAGCGAGGGGCACGGGCAGGGCTGGGCTAGCAGGGGGCTGCGGGTCGGGAGTGAGGGGCATCGGCAGGGCTGGGGGGAGCCCAGGGCCGGGCTAGCAGGGTGTGATGAAGTGGGACTGTTCTTAATGTTTCCTCTGAATAGTGTGGGGGTGCCTCAGTTTCCCCCAGGCAGTTCTTAAGTATCTAGGGGGTGGAGTAAGGGTGTATGATCATTGCAGAGCCCTAGAGGGCATGTGTGTGCAGGAGTCTGGACACAGAGAATGGCCGACACCCTGTTTCCTGGCCACTGATGGCCTGAGCCCTTCCCCCCCTGCAAGGTGAGAGCTGAAGGGTCCGAGAACAAAGGAATCAGGTGCCCTCCTGGCCCGGGAAAGGAACAAAGCCCAGAGGAGGAGGGGCTGGAGGGAGTTTCAGTTTGGGGCTGGCTGGGACAGGGAGTGAAGTGCAGACGTGGTTGTCTGGCTCACTGCCCCCCAAAATGGACCCAGCTGAGGGGTCCCGTTCTCTGCACCTGCAAGCTCTGTTTTAGACCATGTTCCTGTCGTCTAATAAACCTTCTGTTTTACTGGCTGGCTGAGAGTCACGTCTGACTGCGAAGTTGGGGTGCAGGACCCTCTGGCTTCCCTAGGAGCCCCGCCTGAGCGGACTCGCTGGGGGGAAGCGCACGGAGGGGCAGAGGATGCTGAATGCTCCGAGGTCAGACCCAGGAAGGTGGAAGCTGTGTGAGCTGTGTGTCCTGAAGACAGGCTGCTCACAGAAAGGCGACTGCCCCAGAGTCCTGACTGGCTTCATGGGGAGCAGTTCCAGAGCATCGCCCAGGGACTCCGTGACAACTGGTGGCAGTGGTGGGATGTATTGCACCCCGTGGATGGTGCTTCCTGCAGTAAGTGACTGGGGAGCAGTAACACGAAGGGGGATTGCCGAGGACTAGGCCTGCTGAAGGCTCAGAGAGGAGCGGTTTCGGGGGGCGGTTAACCCCTGGGAGTGTGTGACCAGCGAGAAGGACTGTGCAGTAGCAGGGTTCCCCTGGGGATTGCAGTGAGCAGTCCAAGGGGCGGAGGAGTCTGCAGCTCGACCCTGGCAAAGAGGTGGTGACCTCGAGAAGGGCTGGCACACTAGGGGTTCTCCCTGGAAACCGTGGGGAGCTGAGAACACCCAGGCCTGTGAGTCCACAACAACTTGGGAGGAGCGGAGTGATGGCCTGTCACTGTCTCCTTAAGAAGGACATTGTCACCCTGTGCAAAAAGAGAGGGTTGAGCGTTGGAAAGTTCACCAAAGCACAGTTAATCGTGCAGCTGGAGGAGGATGACCGCTCTAAGGAACAGATTCCTGACCCCAACTGGGGCTATAGCAGGATCTGGGAGCAGCTGGAGCGGGAGCCAGGCATCGCCAAGACTCCTGTCCCCGACCAGACGAGGGTCTTCACGATCGGGTTCCCCATCGGGGGATCGAGACGGACGGGACTGGAGCTGAGTCCGAGAGACCAAGAGGACTGTGAGAGACAGCGAGAGCCCGAGAAAGAGCTGCAGAAGCAGCAGCAGCATGAACTGGCGGTGGGGGAGCGGAGAGGCATAGGGGACCCCTCAGGGGTGAGTGGGGATAGACCCCGGGGGGCCAGTTCCGCAGGGAACCTCGAGACTAAATTGCTGCCCCTGGTTAAGGGGGGGGGTTTGGATGCCCACCTCACTGCCTTTGAGCAGGCGGGAGATTTGAACCAAGGGGACCCTGCGGAAAAGCCCCGGTGTCTAGCTCCCTTGCTGGGTCCCAAGGCCATAGACTCCGTCAGCCAGATGGTTGGGGATGTGGACAAGCTCCCACTCCTGACCCCAACCTATATGTCTGGGTGGAGTTTCCTGGGGCCAGGCCCCCCGGACCTCCAGTGGGAGCAGAAGGTGATGGTCAATGGGGAGACATTCTTGGGGTGGCCAAAGGGCATGGGCTGCATAAACCTTCCCACATGCGGCCTGCGAGTGCTATCGACCACCCCTGACCTAAGGGAGGGCGTGAAACTGGAAGGGCCTGGTGTAACTCCTACCAAGGAATGGGAGAGATGCTGGGGCATCCATGGGAACGTTGGTGGCTTCGAACTTCCCCAGGTCACCGGCTAAAGTGACCCCGCTCAGTTCGATCTCGAAGGGGGGAGAGATGTGACGAAGTGGGACTGTTCTTAATGTTTCCTCTGAATAGTGTGGGGGTGCCTCAGTTTCCCCCAGGCAGTTCTTAAGTATCTAGGGGGTGGGGTAAGGGTGTATGATCATTGCAGAGCCCTAGAGGGCATGTGTGTGCAGGAGTCTGGACACAGAGAATGGCCGACACCCTGTTTCCTGGCCACTGATGGCCTGAGCCCTTCCCCCCCTGCAAGGTGAGAGCTGAAGGGTCCGAGAACAAAGGAATCAGGTGACCACCTGGCCCGGGAAAGGAACAAAGCCCAGAGGAGGGGGTTGGGGGGCTGGAGGGGGTTTTCAGTTTGGGGCTGGCTGGGACAGGGAGTGAAGTGCAGACGTGGTTGTCTGGCTCACTGCCCCCCAAAATGGACCCAGCTGAGGGGTCCCGTTCTCTGCACCTACAAGCTCTGTTTTAGACCATGTTCCTGTCGTCTAATAAACCTTCTGTTTTACTGGCTGGCTGAGAGTCACGTGTCATGGAGTCCCTGGGCGATGCTCTGGAACTGCTCCCCATGAAGCCAGTCAGGACTCTGGGGCAGTCGCCTTTCTGTGAGCAGCCTGTCTTCAGGACACACAGCTCACACAGCTTTCACCTTCCTGGGTCTGACCTCGGAGCATTCAGCATCCTCTGCCCCTCCGTGCGCTTCCCACCGCGAGTCCGCTCAGGCGGGGCTCCTGGGGAAGCCAGAGGGTCCTGCACCCCAACTTCGCAGTCAGACGTGACTCTCAGCCAGCCAGTAAAACAGAGGTTTATTAGACGACAGGAACATGGTCTAAAACAGAGCTTGCAGGTGCAGAGAACGGGACCCCTCAGCTGGGTCCATTTTGGGGGGCAGTGAGCCAGATAACCACGTCTGCACTTCACTCCATGTCCCAGCCAGCCCCAAACTGAACCTCCCTCCAGCCCCTCCTCCTCCTCTGGGCTTTGTTCCTTTCCCGGGCCAGGTAGTCACCTGATTCCTTTGTTCTCCAACCCTTCAGCTCTCACCTTGCAGGGGGGGGAAGGGCCCAGGCCATCAGTGGCCAGGAAACAGGGTGTCGGCCATTCTCTGTGTCCAGACTCCTGCACACACCTGCCCTCTAGGGCTCTGCAATGATCATACACCCTTACTCCACCCCCTAGATACTTAAGAACTGCCTAGGGGAAACTGAGGCACCCCCACACTATTCAGAGGAAACATTAAGAACAGTCCCACTTCGTCACATCACGTCTGACTGCGAAGTTGGGGTGCAGGACCCTCTGGCTTCCCTAGGAGCCCCGCCTGAGCGGACTCGCTGTGGGAAGCACATGGAGGGGCAGAGGATGCTGAATGCTCCGAGGTCAGACCCAGGAAGGTGGAGCCGGGTGAGCTGTGTGTCCTGCAGACAGGCTGCTCACAGAAAGGCGACTGCCCCAGAGTCCTGACTGGCTTCATGGGGAGCAGTTCCAGAGCATCGCCCAGGGACTCCATGACACAGGGGGCTGCGGGTCGGGAGTGAGGGGCATCGGCAGGGCTGGGGGGAGCTCAGGGCTGGGCTAGCAGGGGGCTGCGGGTCGGGAGCAAGGGGCACGGGCAGGGCCGGGCTAGCAGGGGGCTGCGGGTCGGGAGTGAGGGGCACGGGCAGGGCCGGGCTAGCAGGGGGCTGCGGGTCGGGAGCAAGGGGCACGGGCAGGGCCGGGCTATCAGGGGGCTGCGGGTCGGGAGTGAGGGGCACCCCAGGGCTGGTACCTTTGAAGTCATTCTCCATGATTCGGGTCACGGCCCGTCTGAAGTGGGCGGCGGCTTCTCCCATCGTCTTCTCATCTGGGGGGGGTGATGTGTTAGTGGGGGGGGCAGCAAAGGGGATGAGACCCAACGCTCTGGATTGCTGCCCCCCCCAGACAGCCCCTCCTCTCCTAACATCCCCCCAGCTCCCTCTCCCCCCTCCCCCCGGGCTGTATTGGGGTGGCAGAGGCGGGGGGTAGGGGCCCCTGCGCACCGATGACCCCCATGTATGTCTGGGGCCCGATGGGCAGCTCCGCCAGCCCCTGGAGGCTGCGCTCGAGCAGGGCCTCCAGCCGCGCCCGCAGGTCCGGGTCCCCCCGCAGCTGCCTGGCCAGGTAGGGCCCCTTCAGCTCCCGCAGCAGCCGCATGGAGCCGGGGTCGCAGCGCAGGCAGCCCCGGCCCCCTGGACCCCCCAGCACCCACAGCGCCAGCCACACCGCCCAGGCCATGGCCGGCCACCAGGGGGTGACCTCGCACCACCCCGCCCCCCTGCCTTGCGGCCAATCGCCTTCGGCACCCACCCCCGACATCACAATGGCCGGGCCAATCACATGGTAAGATTCAACCCTTCACACCCTGATCTGGGCGAGGGGTCCCTGTATACTCAGCCCCTGCCCCACCCCAGAGGGGCCACGTCCCAGTGCCGTGCAAGGGGTCCCTGTATACCCAGCCCCTGCCCCACCCCAGAGGGGCCACGTCCCAGTGCCGTGCAAGGGGTCCCTGTATACCCAGCCCCTGCCCCACACCAGAGGGGCCACGTCCCAGTGCCGTGCAAGGGGGTCCCTGTATACCCAGCCCCTGCCCCACACCAGAGGGGCCACGTCCCAGTGCCGTGCAAGGGGTCCCTGTATACCCAGCCCCTGCCCCACCCCAGAGGGGCCACGTCCCAGTGCCGTGCAAGGGGTCCCTGTATACCCAGCCCCTGCCCCACCCCAGAGGGGCCACGTCCCAGTGCCGTGCAAGGGGTCCCTGTATACCCAGCCCCTGCCCCACCCCAGAGGGGCCACGTCCCAGTGCCGTGCAAGGGGTCCCTGTATACCCAGCCCCTGCCCCACCCCAGAGGGGCCACGTCCCAGTGCCGTGCAAGGGGTCCCTGTATACCCAGCCCCTGCCCCACCCCAGAGGGGCTGCATCCCGACGCCGGGCATGTGAAATCCGAGCTCCTTTAGGGTGACAGGTGTCTCTGATTCAGGGTTAATCCCACCTGCCTTTCCCTTCCCCCTCCAAGCTGAGTCCCAAATGGTTGCTGTGTCCCCACAGCCCCGCAGTGAGTCCCCGGCCCCCTGGCAGGGCCGGGGCCCTGTTGGTCTTTCATAGCAGCTTGTGTGTCAGGGCTGGGACCACCTGCCCGGGCGGGGGTCAGAATAACTCTGGACACGGTCTGCTTCGGATTAATTAACCTTTGATCCAAATGGGCAACCCGGGGTGGGGGGCGGAGGGGGGTCATAAAACCAGCATCGAGATTGATGGCTGCTTTCATCAAGTGAAGGACAGAGTTGGCCAGCTGGGAATGGGAGGTGGGGCTGCGGGTCGGGAGTGAGGGGCACCGGCAGAGCTTTGGGGGGAGCCCAGGGATGGGCTAACAGGGGGCTGCGAGTTGGGAGTGAGGGGCAGAGCTGGGGCCCTGCCCAGGGCTGGGCTGGCAGAGGGCTACAGGTTGGGAGTGAGGGGCACCGTGAGAGCTGTGGGGGAATCAAGGTCCCTGTTGAGCCGGGTGCTGCACAGACCTAGAGATCGTTCCTGCCCCATGGAGCTCCCACTCTAACTAGACCCCAAGAGAATCATTCTCCCCACTTTACAGCCGTGGGGCAGCTGAGAATAAAAACAGATTCCTCTGACCCTCGTGCCCCATTCCCCACCCCCATGAACCAGCCAGTCTCTGCCCTGGGGGCAGATGGGAGCCAGCACCCCCTTGAGGGGAAAGGCCCCATGCCCCATTCCCCGCCCCCCTGAGCCAGCCAGTCCCTTCCCTGGGGCTGGATGGGAGCCAGCGCCCCCTTGAGGGGAAAGGCCCCGTGCCCCATTCCCCACCCCCCTGAGCCAGCCAGTCCCTTCCCTGGGGCTGGATGGGAGCCAGCGCCCCCTTGAGGGGAAAGGCCCCGTGCCCCATTCCCCACCCCCCTGAGCCAGCCAGTCCCTGCCCTGGGGCCGGATGGGAGCCAGCGCCCCCTAGAGGGGAAGGTTTGAACCCAGCCACGACCCAAGCGCTGGTCTGGGTCCCTCCATCCAGTGGTTCTCCACCAGGGATACGTGTATCCCCAGGGATACGCCGAGGTCTCCCAGGGGGTCTATCAACTCATCCAGATATTTGCCTGGTTTTACAGCAGGCGACAGAAAACGCGCCTGCGAAGTCAGGACAAGGGAACATTTCATCCAGACGGTGACGGGTTCGGACGGCTCTGTGTACGATCCCCTGGGAGGTAAGGACAGGATTTCTATCCCGGTTGGTTCACCTGATATGGGGACAAGGCGAGGGGAAGCAGGTTTTCAGTAACACTGTGTCTGGGGCACTGTCGTATTTGGTGGGTTGATTTTGGAAGCAGGTCGTTTTTCAGGGAGGTGAAACTCGGGGGAACGCAAGACGCGTTGGCCTCCTGCAAGGGGTACAATCGTCTGGGAAGGCTGAGAGCCAGCACCTTCCTCTCTGCTGATTCCTTCCTTCGCTCCCTCTCCCCGTCCCGCCCCCGCCTCTCCTTTTCCCAGCCCCACACGCCTCTCCCCACAGCCGGCCCCTCTGGAGCTCCAAGCCCTCAGCAGCTGGGACAGGCTGGAGGGCTCAGTGGGGAACGCCAGGTGACCCCAGCCCTTGCCCTATGAGGGCAGCACCCAGCTCGGTGTTCCTGTCCCTCCTTGGAGAATCCGGGGTGTCTGGCTCGTCTTTCGGGGGGCGACCGTCTCCCCTGCGGCACGGTGAGTCCAAACGAGACCAGGGTCCGCCCCAGCTGTATCGGTTTCTCAACCCCCCCCCATGCACCCCAAATCGGAGTGGGATCTAAGAGGTGCCCATGTGGGTCCATAGTGAGACATGTGTGAATCTGAGTCCCTGATGGGCGTCCTGGGCGTCCCTCCCCGAGGAGAGAACCTAACTCCTAGCTCCCAGCCCCACTTCTCTAACCACTAGACGCCATTCCCCTCCTATAGTCAGAGAGAGAATCCAGGAGTCCTGGCTCCCAGACCCCCCCCCCGCAACCACTAGCCCCCACTTCCCTCCCAGAGCCAGGGCTAGGACTTCTGGGTCCCATAAATGGGGTGCGGAGGGGTCAGATCCAGAAGCCCCAACACACAGTTCGGGGCTGGCCACTCCGGGTGAGTTGGGCATCAACTCCGGGTGGGTGCAGAGCGCAGGATGAAGGAGAAATGGAAGGTGAGTTTCTCTGGGAAATGTGCGTGTGAATGAGAGAAAGAACGAATGAAGAAATGAGGAAAGACATGAAACTATGAAAAGAAAGAAAGAAGGCTGTAAAAGGAGAAAAGAAAGAATGAAAAACAGGAAAGAGAATGAATCAATTAATTAGCGAAAAGTGAATGAAGAATGAACAAGTGAAAAGACGATTGAAACCGAGAAGAAAGATTGAGAGGGAGATTGAAATGAAAAATAGCTAAGAATGAATGACTGAAAAAGCGAAAATGGGTTGAAAAGTGCAAATGAATCAAAAAATCAAAAAGAATGAAAATAGCAAATGAAAAAATAAATTAGCGAATGGATGGAGAGAAAGAAGGTGTTAGGAAGGCAAAGAGTGGGGAAAAGAACAGGAAGAATAGAAAAGAATTAATGAAAAAAATGGATTAGTGAAAAAAGAGAATGAATCAAAACTAGAAAAGAAAGAATGAATGAAAGAAAAAAGAATGAATGAAAAATTGAAAAGAAATATTGTCTGAATAAGAAAAAGAAAAAGGAGGAAATTTACTAGACAACAGAGAATGAATAAAAAAAGAAAGGGAAACATAGAAAAGACTGGAAAAGAAAAATGAATGAAAAAGAAAGAATTGAAAATAGAAAAGAAAGAAAGAAAGAAAGAAAGAAGAAAGAAAGAAAGAGCAAATGGATGAAAGAAAAAAGAACTAATGAAAAATAGCAAAGATAAAGAATGAAAAAGAAAAATGAAAATCTTAACTAGAGAATGAATGATAAAGAGAATGAAAAACAGAAAAGAAGGACTGAAAGAAAGAGAGAATGAATGGAAATTTGAAAAGAAATGGTGGATGAATGGATGAAAAAAGAAAAATGAAGAAATGAATGAGAAATTAGAAAATGAAAAAGAAAAATTGAAAATAGGAAAGAAAGAATGAAAGCAAAAGAGAGTGAATGAAACAGAACTGAAAAGAAATATCGAATGAATGAATGAAACAGACACTAACTGGAGATTAATGCAAATCAGAAAAGAATGAATGGAAAAGAGAAAGAGAACAAATGACCCAAGGAAGATGGAATGGAAAATTGAAAAGAGAGGATGAAAAGGGACAATGAATGAATGAACGAGAGACGAGAGGGAACGAAAGAATGAAAAAGGAAAGAACTAATGCAGTAAACAGAAAAGGGGGGAAGAGAGAGGATGAAAAATAGAACATTTTGAATGAGAAAGAAGAAGAGAATGAGTGGGAAATGGAAACGAAAGAAAGAAAGAAAGAAAGAAAGAAAGAAAGAAAGAAAGAAAGAAAGAAAGGTGTTCCTGTGCTGGGGGGGGGGGGGTATTACAGTATAAGCCTCCCCTACACACACACGTGGTGTCTCTGCCAGCTGCCGGGGCCGGGTGGGGGGGGGACCATTAGCTCATATTTAGCACTAGAGGGTTGCAAGTTTTGTTGCTTGTCGGCTCAGCTCACTGCATCCCCCCAAACTCTGTGCAGCCCCTGGGGGCCACCCTCCTGGCCCCCCCATTTGAGGGACTTCCCTGCACCCCCTATCTGCTCCCGCTCATGCCAGGGGCTCTGTGTCCCCTCCCTCCATGCCGGGGCTCTGGGTGCCCATCCCTTGCGCCAGGTCTCCCCATTCTCCTCCCTGTGCCTGGGGCTCAGTGTGTACCCATCCTTTGGTATCAGCTGCATTAGGCTGAGGGATTAGCTCCATCCAGGCATCAGGCTCAGGATGTTAGTACCAGTGCTGGGGCATTAACTGCAACATACTTGGGATTTTACCGTCAATACTGGGGCATTAGCTCTAGGAGGTTCAGGGTGTTAGTATCGATACTGGGGTATTAGCTGGACCAGGCTCAGGGTGCCAGTATCAATGCTGGGGTATTAGCTGGAGCAGGCCCGGGGTGTTAGTATCAATACTAGGGTATTAGCTGCAACAGGCTAGGGGTGTTAGTATCAATACTGGGGTATTAGCTGCAACAGGCCCGGGGTGTTTGTATCAATACTGGGGTATTAGCTGCAACAGGCTAGGGGTATTAGTATCAATACTGGGGTATTAGCTGCAACAGGCCCGGGGTGTTAGTATCAATACTGAGGTATTAGCTGCAACAGGCTAGGGGTGTTTGTATCAATACTGGGGTATTAGCTGCAACAGGCTAGGGGTATTAGTATCAATACTGAGGTATTAGCTGCAACAGGCTAGGGGTATTGGTATCAATACTGGGGTATTAGCTGCAACAGGCCCGGGGTATTAGTATCAATACTAGGGTATTAGCTGCAACAGGCTAGGGGTGTTAGTATCAATACTGGGGTATTAGCTGCAACAGGCCCGGGGTGTTAGTATCAATACTGGGGTATTAGCTGCAACAGGCTAGGGGTGTTTGTATCAATACTGGGGTATTAGCTGCAACAGGCTAGGGGTATTGGTATCAATACTGGGGTATTAGCTGCAACAGGCTAGGGGTGTTTGTATCAATACTGGGGTATTGGCTGCAACAGGCTAGGGGTGTTAGTATCAATACTGGGGTATTAGCTGCAACAGGCTAGGGGTATTGGTATCAATACTGGGGTATTAGCTGCAACAGGCTAGGGGTATTAGTATCAATACTAGGGTAGTAGCTGCAACAGGCTAGGGGTGTTAGTATCAATACTGGGGTATTAGCTGCAACAGGCTAGGGGTGTTAGTATCAATACTGGGGTATTAGCTGCAACAGGCTAGGGGTATTGGTATCAATACTGGGGTATTAGCTGCAACAGGCTAGGGGTATTAGTATCAATACTAGGGTAGTAGCTGCAACAGGCTAGGGGTGTTAGTATCAATACTAGGGTATTAGCTAGGGCGGGCCCAGGGTGGGTTGGGGTGTGTGGGACCCGGAGACGTGTGGGTAGGGGCGGGGTAGGAAGGGAGAAGATATTCACGGCTGGAGGAAATGAGACGAGTGGGAGCCGTGGGCAGCTGTGCTCCGAGCAGGGCCGAAGGTGAGAAATCAAAGGGCTGTGAATGTTTTTCGCTAATGCTGTAGGAAGGGGTTAAAAAGTATGTGATCCTTTGGTCTAACTCCTAGACCCCGCTCCCCTTCTAAAGCCAGGGATAGAACCCAGGTGTCCTGGCTCCCAGTCCCCTCTGCTGTAACCACTACCCCCACTCCCCTCCCAGAACTGGGGATAGAACCCAGGAGTCCTGGCTGCCCCCCACCCTCCCTGCTCTAACCAAAGGGAGTGGGGTCTAGTGGTTAGAGTGGGGGATGGCTGGGAGCCAGGACTCCTGGGTTCTATCCCCAGTTGTGGGAGGGGAGTGGGAGCTAATGGTTACTGCAGGGGGGAGTGGGAGCCAGGACGCCTGGGTTCTCTCCGTGGCTCTGGGAGGGGACTGGGGTCTAGTGGTGAGAGTAGGGGCGGGCTCTTTAGAAAACAACATCCAATTTCACAGTTCACCCGGCCGTTTCCCCTTCTCCCGTCGGAGGTTGAACAAATCGGAGCCGCGCAGAGGTAATAAAGCTTTGATTTCAGCTGGGCCGTCAGCTCGCGTGGAAGCCGAGACCCCAGGGCTTGTAAACTGGGCAAAGAGGCGGGATGGTGGGGTCTTGTAAACCTAGGATCTAACTGAAAGCAAACAAACCCCGGGTGATCCGAGGGCTGCGAAATCTGGGCCCTGGGGGAACAGGCCCCAGGCGCTGGCCAGTTGGGGAGCACATGGAGAGGGGAGACGCTGGCGTGGATGAGTTTGGGGGGCAGGAGGGGGGCGTGCTGGTACTTTTCGGGGCTGGAGTGAAGCAGGAAGAGAGGCGGGAGGCAGCGGTGCTGGGGGGCCCCTGGCTTGCTGTGGTTTCCATCCTATCCAGGGTTTGCAGTTTGGTTCGATGGCTCTCAGCACCCCGGTGGGGGAAAGGATGGAGGCTTGCGGTGAGCGGGCAGCTGGGGACAGCGTAGCATGACCGACCGCGGGCCGAGCTAGGTGCACTGTGGACAGAATCCGGGTTTAAGAGCCTTTGCCGGGGGGGAAGCCAATGGCCTGGAACGGCTCGTAAGAGCGACCCAGGAGCGTGGCGAAAGGAGAATAAATCAGCAGGGTCTAGAGGTGGGAATATTAACAAACAGTAACACAGAAAGTAGCCGAGATTCGTTAATAATGATACTAAATAGCAATTTAACATTCTTAATAGCAGAAAGCTTAACAGCCTGGAATGAGCGTGAACATAATTAATCCTGTTAAAAAACTCTATACGGGCTAACAAGAGTGACCATCCTCCGAGCCGAGTTTTACTAACACCTGAGAAATGTATATTAATAATGACAAAGGCCGATAATGTGTCATAATAACAGTATAAGAAAACCTAAGTTAATATGAATAATATTAAATAACCTAGAATTGTTCAGAATAGTGATTATTATTATTAGACTAATAGTAATAACTGATACACATTAGAGAACACATAATATGAATAATAAATAGCCTAAAATTGTTACTAAGAATTATTATCATTAGTATTAAACTGGAATTCATAATAATAATTAATCAATAGTCTTGAATTGTTAATAGGAATTATTACGGTTACACTAGCATTCAGAACAAGTAATTAATTAATTAATAGCCCAGAATTGTTCAGAAGAATCATTATTGCTAGGCTAGAATTCATAATAATTGAGCAATAGTTTAGGTTTGTTAATAAGAATTATTATAAGGCTAGAATTAATAATAAATTCATTCATAGTTTAGAATCATCGATAATCAGATTGATGATGATCAGTCTAGAATTATTATTTCTACTTTTATTTAATGAATATCACAGCAATGCTAATGTTAATAATAAATTAGCTAGAATTATTAACAGTATTATTTATTAATAAACTACAATGATTAAGTACTTATTGTTATTTAGTGATATATTATTATTACATTATTATTGTACTAATCTAAAATTAGTAGTAAGTACATATTCTTTAATACTAATGTAGAATGATTATTAATAAGTAATTGACAGCATGTACTTGTTAATAACAAATAATTGCCCATGATGGTTAATACATAATTAATAGAGTAAAATATAATACATTTATAAATATTTGTTAACAGCATAGAACTATTATTAATAATAAAAAATAGGTTAGAATCGTTCGTAATAATCAACTATCACTTTAGATATTTAATAATAATAATAATAATAATTATAGAAGAAGAAATGCCTGTGAGGGTTGTTAAAAATTTGAAATAAACAGTAATGTGAGGTTGGAACAGAACCAATAATTAATAATCCATTTGACTAGGAATAACAAGAATTTATTGTACTTTAAGATTTTTATTAATAAATTATATTTTAGAATGTTTAATAAGCTTAATAAAAGAGTAGCCTAAGCTAACTGGTAGTAGAGATAATGAATTATAATAAATAATTAGCTTATGATGTTTAGTAGTAACATCAATGCATAATAAGTGATTATAAAAATATTAGGAATAATAAATAATTAGCCTATGATTTTTAGTAATAATACTAATAATTAATCAGTCTAGAGGGTTGGAAACAAATAGTGGTGTATGATTGTTTATAAGAATAAACAGCTTTTGATGGTAGGTAAAAATATTAATGCATAAAAACTGAACATAAGTAAGAAACTATAGCTTATATTTATTAATAAAGAGCTAATAATTAATAATTAGTAATAGGCACTGGTAGGTCATAGAATATTCAACTGTAATGATTTAAGATTGTTAGTGATATAAATTATATCTTAGAGTTGTTACTAAGAATATATTAAAATTAGTTAATAATTATAAGTGATAATAAATTACCTCTGATAGTTCATAAATCAAACATTTAATATATAATAATTTACATTTCTTAATAATAAAAGTAATACATTATCGCTTATAGTTGATAGTAATACAGTAATAATTATTTATAATAAATAGCCTCTGATAGTTCGTAAATATTATAATAATTTAAGCTAGCTAGTAATATTAATAAATTATAGTGTATACTTGTTGATAAATTAATAATTAATGTATAATAGTAATTAGCAAGTAGTTACTGATAGTTCATAAAATATTACTCTATAATGTAAGATTATTAATACTATTAATTAATTATCTTTTAGCATTGTTAATATTAATTAATAAATAACCCCGGTAGTTCATAAAATAATAATCTACAATAATGTGACTGTTAGTAATAATATTAACAAACTATAGGTTAGAGTTGTTAATAATAAAAAATAGTTCTAATAATTAATAAATGTCCTCTATGATATCATTAAATATTAATCTACAATAACTAAATATTGTTAGTGATAATGTTAATAAATTATAGCTTAAAATTGTTAATAGTAACATTAATAGTTAGTTAATAATTAATTAGTTAATGAGTATTTATACATTGATGATCATATTACTTACGATTGCCCGTGCTAACACTCAAGCAATAGCTTATTTTGTTTAGCCAGATGACTACAAATTGCTTGGAATTGCTAACTGCAGTAATTACACATCCTGGCCTGTAGGGGCTAGAAATAATTTCCTTGTTTCGTAGGCCCAGAACCTCACAACTGTGGGGGGGCCTAACAGCCATGGGCCCTGTCAACTCCAATGGGGCGACAACCAATTTACCCCAGCTGGGGATCTCCCCCCCACCCCATCCCATGTGTCCAGTCCTATGGGAATTAGGCACCTAAACCCATTTGACTATCTGGGCTATAGAGTGTCTACTCTGCCCTGTTCAGCAGAGAATTTCCCCCAAATGCCCCACAACCCAGGGTGGGGGCAGAAACATTGGGCCGCGGGCACGAAGCAAGAGAGACGGTCACCGCGCTAAAAGAACAGGGAGAGATTGCTTGTAGAACCAGTGCTGGCTACCCACTGAAAACGGGGCTCATGAATGTCTCGTGTCATTATATTATGTTGACATTGTCATCGGTGTTACAGGCAATACATCATGACACGATTCCTCGCTGTTGTTATTTTCTGTTCTTACGTGGCATCTCCCTTACTGGAGGTTTGCAGCCACAGCGGGGTCTGTTCTGTGCCATCCTCTGCTCATCTCTTTGGGGATGACAGGTGCTTGGAGCCACCACGTCATGAATCCAACGTCTTCTTTTTCTGCTTCGTGTTCTTCTGCCATCAATTCCCGGGGCCTGTAAACATGCCGTGCCCGCCGAACCTCTTAAACTGGGCCCGGCGAAGCAAATCTTTCTTTCGCTAAGATTCTTTCTGCTAGCGTTTGCCGAGTCCCGGTCTTGTTCGTCGGTTACGCCGTCTGCCCTAATATTTGCAGAATTCGCCAATAGCACTAGACGTCGTCTGGTTGTGATTGCTTTGGGGTCATTTATTTGAATGTCCCCATGTCGCAGCCGGGATTTCAGTTAGACCAGATTTCAAAGGCAGGTTATTTTTATATTCAGTGTTTCAAATGAGCAGCAATTATTTTATATAATGTATCATTTAATTTAAATTGATAATATAGACAATACACAATTCCTTATCATTCTTCATGATTCTTTTATTATTTTATATTACTGATAACTACTTTATATAATTTATTATTTAACGTATTTGTATTATTAAACTATTATTGGTCATACAAATGATACGTAATTGCTAATGATGCATTTTTATTTATGGTATCAATACTTAATATTATTTTATGTACTTTATTATTCATTTGCATTATTATTGAATTAAAATAGATGGTGGCAGGTGCTGTGCATAATTGTTTTTAAATATCCTAAAATCAAACTCTACTGAGTTCTCCAGAAATATTTTTCTCACTTTGTTTCTGTGCGACGGGGCCCCGATCTCGGTGACTCTGTGTCTGGGCAGCGCCTGGCATGACAGGGCCCCGATCTCGGTGACTTTGTGTCTGGGCAGCGCCCGGTGCGACTGGGCCCCGATCTCGGTGACTCTGTGTCTGGGCAGCGCCCGGTGCGACTGGGCCCCGATCTCGGTGACTCTGTGTCTGGGCAGCGCCCGGTGCGACTGGACCCCGATCTCGGTGACTCTGTGTCTGGGCAGCGCCTGGCATGACAGGGCCCCGATCTCGGTGACTCTGTGTCTGGGCAGTGCCTGGTGCGACGGGGCCCCGATCTCGGTGACTGTGTCTGGGCAGCGCCTGGTGCGACGGGGCCCCGATCTCGGTGACTGTGTCTGGGCAGCGCCCGGCCCAACGGGGCCCCGATCTCGGTGACTCTGTGTCTGGGCAGCGCCCGGTGCGACGGGGCCCCGATCTCGGTGACTGTGTCTGGGCAGCGCCCGGTGTGACGGGGCCTCAAATCCGATCTCAGTGAGTCTTCATTCTATGTGCTAATCTGGAGCAGGCACTAATAATCATCAGAGCGCGGCCACTAGCGAGTTACCACGGTACGATCCCCAGAGAGTTCAGGGTAGCGCAGAACAATGTTTATCTTTCCCTCAGCAGGGATAAAATTATCGCTGGAGAGCTGGGAAATGTGACCCCACTAACTTGTGGAGCAGGGAAAGACCAGTCAGTGCTTTGAAGATTTAAAGCGTTAGGAGACCAGACGCGCAGCTAGTGTCTCTCGGCCGGAGCTCCATTGGGGTCACTGGGGCTGATTTACCCCACCTCAGGGTCTGTGATAAAGCTGTTCTTTAGGGAACAACTGGGGCACGGTCCCTGTTCTCTGCTGAATGTCTCTGGTCCTCACAGCGGTACCAGGGCTCAGCCAGGTTGGAGTGGGCAGCGGGGCACAGAAGAAATCCAGGATCCGCGACCCCAGCTTTCTCCCCCACTTGAAGTCCGCCCCTCAGGAGCTGAGTAATGAACTATTGGACTTAATGTATCAGTCAGTGCGGTCATTTGTTACCTAGCAGCGGTTTCATTTTTCCTCTTATGTATTTACCTGACTTAGTTAGTCAATCTATCTATCTATCCTTGTCCACCCCCCATCTATCTATCTGTCTCCATCCACCCCCTCTATCTATCTATCTATCCTCATCCACCCCCTCTATCTATCTATCTATCTATCTATTCCCATTCAGGGAGAAGGGGGGGGGCAAGTGGGAGGCAGGGGGGAGGCACAGTTTTGGTGCCATGGAAACAATTTGTGCATTTGTGTCAATTTCATTCAATTCTTCCGGTCCAAGAAAAAAATGAAAAAAAAAATCCTCCCCCCAAAATGTTTCGTTTAGACATGTTCTAACCAAATCATTTTGCTTTTTCAATTGAAAGCGTCTCGTCCGTCAGAAATCGCCTTGTGTTTTTAAAAATGCTCAGCTTTGAAGGGAGACGTTTCCTTCAACCTGAATCACAAACAATTCCAACTTTTGGGTGCAATGAAAAATGTCACCAAAAAAAAAATTTTTTTTAACTAAAAATGCATCCGCCCGCCCCCCCCCCCCCCGCCCCGATTTATCAGAAGAACCAGAAAGTCTCTTTGTCACCCAGCTCATGACAGGAACAAATTCAAAAGGTCCTATCTCAGTTACTCTCAACCAGGAGTACGAATACCCCTGGGGGTACCCAGAGGTCTTCCAGGGGGTCCATGAACTCATCCAGATATTTGCCTAGTTTTACAACAGGTGACATAAAAAGCACTAGCGAAGTCAGGACAAACCAAAATTTCCTACAGACAATGACTTCTTTATACAGCTCTAGGTACTCTCCACGGATATGTAAGTACAATATTTAAATTCCTGTCCAGTAAGTACAATATTTATAACAATATGGTAAAAACGAGAAAGTCAGCTGGTTTCCAGGAATCGGTGTGGCTGGGACGCTTTTGTATTCTTAGTTCTGATTTTGGAAGCAAGTCGTTTCTGAGTGAAGTGAAACTTTGGGGGCACGCAGGACAAATCAGGCTCCTGAAAGTCCCATCGTCTGGAAAGGCTGCGAGCCTCTGGCCGAGCTCATGGGATTTTCTGTAGGCAAGGGTGTGATCTTCTGCAAAGTTGAATCTTAACGAAGAGAAGGCTAAGATGTGACTTGATCCTAGTCTAGAAGTACCAATGTGGGGAACAAAGATTGGATAACGGGCTTGTCGATCAAGCAAAGGTCTAATGTGGCTGGAAGCGGAAGCTGGACAAATTCCGACTGGAAATAAGGTGGAACAAGGAGGGTGATTAGCCATTGCAATTGGAACAATTCCCCCTGGGTCGTAGTGGATTCTCCGTCACCGACAATTTTTCAGTCAAGACGGGATGTTTTTCTAAATGCTCCTCTCTAGGGGATGTTCTCGGCCCTGCGTTATCCAGGAGGTCAGAGCTCATCACAGTGGTCCCTTGGAGTCTATGAAGTTTTTTTGGTCGGAGGGCATTGGGGGACTGTTTTTAAAATGATTTATGTTCCCCGTCACTCTGCCCTACAGGGGTGCCTCAGAACATCTGGCTCGGGGCGAGGGGGAATATTTCGGTGTTGATGCGTGAAATGGAAAGGCACCAGGGGAGCTGATGTGAAATTTGCTCCTTCCTCTGGACTCATCTTTCTTTCTAGGCACCAGGCCATTCGTTAGCAATGCACTTGCCGATTCCTTCTAGGCCCAGGATCGAAGTAGAGGCGGGTTGAGCGGTTAGGATTCTGCTCTCACTAACTACGGGATTTCTGGCAGTGTAAATGAGAACAGAATTGGGCCCAAAAGAAACCAGTTGCAAAGGTCCTCGGCTGGTGGAAACATATCATTTCATGCCTGGAGAAAGTTAATCTGGAATGGGGGAAATGGGCCAATTCTTTAGCTGACAATTCTTTAGCTTTTTTTTCCCTCCTGAAAGTCAGCGGATCTACGTCGATTTAGTCACGGCTGATGATTTGGCCCGGTCTTGGTCACCGAGAGGAGAAATAGATTTAACTCAGCCATCTGTTGTGATTCTCGTGTGTTAATTGTAACATCGGCAGGTACAGCAGAGGGGGCGGGAGGGGATTTTGTCTCTGTGAAATACAAGAGGCCTGTTGCTTTAAAAAAAACCAAAAGATGGCAAACTTAAAAAAAGGCATCATCCCATTTTGTGGCTCAATGAACATGATTTATGGGGGCGATTTTCAGAAGTGGAGATTGAGTGTCTAGCTGCTGGTCGCACCTGCGATAACCCTCTTCTTTGGCCTCTGCTGTTCGGAGCCGTTTGATCGACACAGCTGAAGATCCGATTCTTTTTAAACGACTTTAGCTGCAACAATCATTCTTCACTCCGTTGCACGGCAGTCTGATTGCCAGGGCTGGTGGGGAACAGGACTTTCTGTTATGTCGGAAATTCTGACATCTGGGGGAGGGCGGGGGAGCCTGTTCAGAGTCTGAACCAAAAGCTGAAATTTCCCACAAAACACAAATTCTGAAAAATGTCAATTCCAGGCCCAGCCGAATGATTTGTTTTGAAAATATTGAAACTTTTGATTTTTGATAAGGTTAAAACATTCCATATTGACTGGATTGTTTTGATTCATTTTGTTTGGACTTTAGTATTTATATTCAGTCTTAAATATATATTCTGGAGATTACATCTTAAATATATACATATTCTATATATTACTTTAGATCTTATATATATATATAACATTTTAGAGCTTAAAATAGCTATAATTTTAGAGTTTTACTATATTTATTTTTATATATAATCAGATCTTAAATATGTATATACTATACATTAGAGCTTAAATTTATATATAATATATCTTATATATGTTCTATAGATTATATTTAATATTATATGTTAAATATGTTACATTAAATATATAAAATATAATATTAAAATAAAGAGAAGACTGAGAGGGGACATGATCACAACGTGCAAGTACATGAAAGGGAGAGGGAGAGAAATTGTTCTCGTTAACCTCTGAGGACAGGACCAGAAGCAATGGGCTTAAATTGCAGCAAGGGTGGTTTAGGTTGGACATTAGGGAAAATTTCCTGTCAGGGTGGTTAAACACTGGAATAAATTGCCCAGGGAAGTTGTGGAATCTCCATCACTGAAGATGAGAGCAGGTTGGACAAACACCTGTCAGGGATGGTCTAGTTAATATTTAGTCCTGCCATGAGTGCAAAGGACTGGACTAGATGACCTCTCGAGGTCCCCTCCAGTCCTATGATTGTATGATTCTATGAATAATACAAACAGTATTATATAAACATAATAATAATATAATATAAAAGCTAAAACAAAATGCACCAAAATAATAAACTCAGAACATTTCAACTTTGTCAGAGCATAATGAGAAAGTTGAAACAATTCACTTGGGCATCTCCCTGTCTAAAATTTCCTTGAAATTGACACATCCCCCCACAATAATTTTGATTTCCACAACATTGGAATTTCCAATAGAAAACAGATCTGGTGGAAAATATTTTTGACCCTTTCTAACAGCAAGTTTGTGTTGTTCCAGTAACACAAGTGAAGACTCACGCGTGTGTTTCATTTCTTAAAGGATCCATTCTTTAATTTAATTCTATCATGTAAACAAATGAAGAGATGGAAGTGGCGCTCCTCAGGAAATCCATCCTTTCGTCATGGGGAAGCACTGACGGTTGGAGGAGGGGGCGTTATATTTTTCCTACGTAGCAAAGAGCTTGAATCTGCACTTTGAGGGCACTATTGAAGCTCATCTTTTACCCTGGAGCTGACTTGTGCTTGCGTTGTAGCAAAAATATATTTAATTCCTCCGCCTCACACAATTCCTGTCATTGTAAGTGAGACTTGCCATGAAAACAGGTGCAAAAAAAGGTCAAAACTAATGCCGTGATTGAGTGGCAGGTGTTTTTGTAAAATCCAAGATGCCTGTTGCTAAACAAACGATGGCAAATTTCAAAAATTCTCTTGCAGTTTGTGCGGTCTGGGTTGATGCCTTACCGCTGATGTTTTAGAAGGAGTTCACTGATTTGCCCTCATTCACCACAGCTGAGGGGCTGGTCCTGCAGACTAGAAAAAAACATACATTTAACTTTAAATTCTGAAATGGGACAGCAAGTCCCAAGAAAATTCAGAGAGAAGAATCTTTGCTGAGTGAATCCCTGACCCTAAAAACTGATCACAAATTTGGGCACAGTATTTCAAAGCACCTGTTTGTTTGGTTGGTTGGTTTTTTAGAAGCACGCGTTTGGGGATTTAGGTCTTTTTGAAACCCCCTACAAATAAAAACCTCGCCTTCCCGTTCTGAATCCCTGAATGTTATTCAGACTCTGATATTTTGGGATAGTTTTTAACAGAAGGCCATCCCGGTTTTCTTTCGCTTGAATTCTATATACAAGGCAGTGTCATGTTATTTGAAAAATATCTCACTGCCTACAGGAGGTTCTTCTTAACAGCCTTCAGTGATGGCAGATGGTGAAACAGAAGGAAAATCTGGTGTGGTGATGGGGGGAGGTGAAGGTTACGGGAGGAGTGGAAAATCGAATTTGGAAAGTTCCAATCATTAGGGAGGAATCAGAGGGAAAGAGAGGGGGTTTTTTGGGGGAGGGGTTACTTTTATTTTTTTGAGGAGGAGGGTTTTAAGAGAGAAGAAGACAAGATGAATGAAAAATGAGGGGGGAAATCCTAACTGAATGAAGAAAAGTTTAAATAAACTGAAAGAGGTCTTTTCAGGTTGTAAAAGAAACTTCACCAGGGCCTGGTTCTCAGCGAGTGGGAATCCAAGGAAGCGACGTTGGTTGATCCGGTGACACCTTCATCAGGTGGTGCAGTTCTGGTTGAGTCCCAGTGGATTTTTTAGAAAGATAGCAGGGCAATATTTTCAAAAGCACTTCAGTTCATTTGGAGCCTTCAATCCCGCCAAAAGTCAGAGGGACCAATTTTCAAAGGTGTTTAGGTGACTTTGGAAAACTTTAATCCCAACTTTGATTTTAAACTCCCCTCACGCGTGTTTTGACATGGTTGTTTCTAGTCTATGCTGGTGTTTGAGTGAGAAGAGTCAGATCTCCCCTCCCTCTGCATCTTTGACGCTCTCTGTTTGGCCCCTACCTCTCTGGACAGTGAAAATAATTGAGTCGGTTTCACCTGGGCATCTTGTCAATTTCACACACACACACATACACCCCCTTTGTTCTGGAAAGTTTCCCTCTGTGGGTTTTTCTAGGCTAGTTCTCCCCTGGCCTACAGCCCAAGAAGGTTTCTGATTTCAGGGAAATAATATGCCTTGGTTTATTAATCACTCTGATGGCTACGTGGCCGTGGATCCTGATGGGACTAACTCAGAGCTCAGCATGGGAGTTCGTGGGAGTGGGCCTCTGCCCTGGGCCTGATCAGATGTGCGTGTTTCTCGGCCTTCATCTGAAGCAGTGACGGGCTCAACCTGCAGCTCGCGAGCTGCCAGTGGCTCTTTAACATGTCTCCTGTGGCTCTCTGCAGCACATCGTATTAAAACACTGTCTGATTTCATTATTAACCAATCTAAGTTATTTACCCATCTGGATGCTTTTACTGTGTTCTTAACCAGTGAAGTTACCAACTTGCACTAAGTTATTAACTCATTTGCAGCGAGAATTATAGCTCTCGTTGTATAAACTTACATATTTCCTCATCAGACTGTTTAAATATGAATAGTACTGTAGTAAATGAAACAATGAGTTCACACTGCTATGGCTCTTTCAGGTAATGCTGATCACTGATTCAGCTCCTGAATCCCTGAGGTCTGAGTGTCACTGATAAGAACCATCAGCTCTGGCCATGGTCAGGGATGGGACACTGGGCTAGACAGGCCTCGTTTGTGATCCAGACTCAGTTCTGACTCGCGCTGCCTATTCCTAGGGTTCCCTTTTGACTCATCCTGGCGTAGACTGGCTGGGGATCGGGTCCCATTGAGTCCAGTGGAGCTATGGCTGATTGACGCTGGCTGGGAATCTCGCCCAGAAGTAGCTGGCTGCTGATCTAGCGGGTCACAGGGTCGGGCCCCTCGTCCCCACCTGCCTCCCGGCTGTAGAGCTGACAGCGCTGGCGAGGAGCGTGCAGATCGGAGACGTTAGCCACAGAGACAGGACGCTGAGCAGCTGATCTCAAGGGGAGTCCAGATTTTGCTGTATGTGTCTGTCTGTTTCCTCCTAGGCTTACCTCTTTGTCTGCACCCTGGGAGGGGCGGAATCTGATCACGAGCTGTGGTAATATCCGTCGGTTACTTAGCTGTGTTAGCGCAGGGTCCACAAGGCGTGGCCGAGATCGGGGAAGCCTGGGTCCCTGGGCACCTGGCACAAGCATCTCACAGGGCCGCGGCGCAGCATTTCTGCCCTCGCTTGGCCAGCGCTGGCTCTGAGCCACATGGTGTCCGGGGGGGGAAGTTTCAGGATAGGCAGGTGCTTCAGGTGTTTGGCTCAGGTGGGTGGGTTTCCTCTTTGTTTAAAAGAAAGAGCCCTCCAAAAAAGTTTTCTTTCGGGGGGGGGTTGTTTTGTTTTTGCTTGGGTGTTGTTGTTGGTGTGCTGGGTGGTTGTTGTGTGTAGGTTCGTGTGTGAGTGTGTTTTTGCTTGGATGTAGGGGTTTTTTTTTGGGAGGGGGGGTGTTGGTTTTAGCTGTCTGTTTGCTTTTTTTGTGAGGGGTGTTTGTCCTGTGTAGGTTTGTGTGTGCAGTATGTGTGGTGTTTTGTGTGTACTTTTTTTTGGGGGGGGGGTGTTGTTTTTTGCTGTCTAGTTGCTTAGGGAGGGTTGTCATGTGTAGGTTTGCAGGGGGCTGTATGGTTCTTTTTGCTTGTGTGTATTTTTTGGTGGGTGGGTGTGTCTGTGACTTGTTTTTTGCATCTGTGCGTGTGTGCTGATTTGCATCCTTCCGGAGTTGTGAGATACCACAACCTCACCAGTGTCTCTGGGCCCGTCCTTTTCTTCCACCTCTCGGGAAGGACGGTGCGGACTGGAAAGATTTATTGAGCAGCTAATCTAATGAGGGCAGCTCCCCTGCGCGGTTCATTAGTGCAGACAACACGCTGCTGGTCATTTATTGGCCAGTCGGCGAACATGGGGGTGCGGATTGAAATGGGGGGCCGGGGGTTGGAGAAAATGCCACCGCTGAACAGAAGAGCAAAAACCCCGGGAGTTCCTGATCTGGAGCCCTCAATGTTCCCTGGCCCCATTCCAGCACGCTGGATTCAGAGATTCAGACAAAAGTGTTTCAGTGGATAGTTTATAGAGCAGTATAAACAAGTCATTGTATGAAATGTTAGTTTGTACTCACTTTGCTGGTGCTTTTTCTGTCACCTGTTGCAAAACTAGGCAAATATCTGGATGAGTTGATGTTGATGTACCCCCTGGAAGACCTCCGCATGCCCCCAGGGATACATGTATCCCCGGTTGAGAACCACTGCTTCATCAGATCCCCCAACCATCTGTATAACCCAGATGATTCAGTGTCACCCACTTCCCCCCTGTGTCTCTCTCTCCCCCACAGTCCCTCGGCACCACGTTGCAATCTGTAACATTATTGTGAAGGGGTTATTAGGCACGCAGGAACAGCTTTTAAAGATTTGTAAGTAATGAAGAGCAAGGCTAGATTTTCCTAGCGATCCATAATGGCTTCTTTGCACAAAGGATTGCTAAGATGAATAGCGTTTAAAAGTTAGTTATGAGTAAAGATCAGGGCTAACTGCCTAATAAAAATAATCGCAGACATGATTACAGATCCTAATAGATTTCAGATATTAGTTATTAACAAACTGCAACGCTAGGTTTTAATAATGAGTCACAATTATTGCTCTACACAAATGATTGCAAATAGGAATAGAATGCACAGATTAGTTAGTAATAAAGATCAGGGATCAATTTGAATAATACTTAATAATTACACACATGATTACAAATCTGAATAGATTTTCAATAGTAGTAATTAATAGAAGGCAAGGATAGGTTCTGATAAGGATTAATAACGGCTGTCACACATGAACAATTGCTGGCCTCACGAATATCTTTTCAGTATTCACAGTAAAGAGCAATGATAGGTTCTAATAATAAATAATGGCTACTCATTACACACCAATTACTACTGTCAGTAAGAGAGTTTGAATATTAGTAAGGTAGCTTTTAATAATGATTTTGACATTGGTTATACACAATTATTAATAATATGAATTGCTTTTAAATATTACTAACAGAAGTTAGTGGTTACTAAAAGCAACACCAGGTTTTAATAGCAATTAATAATTACTGTCACTTGTACATACATTACTGTCAGTAATAGGTGTCACATTTAATAATGACTACTGAATGTGACATTGTTAATAATGTCCGTTTTATGGTGTTAATATTAATTTCCATTATTTTTTGTTTTGTCATTCATACTAATTAGTGCATATGTATTAACAATGGCTAATACCACCACTTTATTGATATTTGATTGATTATTTATTTGCTGTCATTCAGTTTATTAATTAATATTATTATAGTTAATTGTAGACAATCAGTAATTGTCTTCAATTATTTGTTAATATTCGTTATTCATCAAATATTGGTTACTTATAGCTCATTTATAGCATCACCATTTACCATGTGCTATTCATTATTTGTTAATATTTAGTAATAGGACTAATATAACTAAATGTAACTTATAATAAGTAAGTATTATTATATAATTAATTCCCAGTAACTGTGATAGGTTCTTTATTAATAACAATAATTGATTGTTTATTAAACATCCATATTTATTAACTGTTATTAATTGCAAATTATTTGTTATCAAGTAGTAATTGTCATGAAATATTCATTAGTCATGATAGATAATTGCTAGTAATTGATTGCTAATCATTAGACGTTAGTTGTCATTATTTATTAGTAAGTATTGTCATTAACTATTAGCAATTGTCTATTGCTAGTTAACTGTAAGTAATTATTAATTATTGCTAATTATTTGTTAGCAAGTATTGTCACATTCATTAGCAATTATGAATTATTACCAGTAATTATTACTGATTGTTTAATTTTTTGTTAGCAGTTAGTTCTAATTATTTATTAGAAAGTATTAATTGCCACTAATTAAATATTTGGCAATTGTCTATTGCTAATTATGTGTTAGTAATTATTATTGATTGCTAGTTATTGGTGATTATTAATTTTTTATTTGTTAGCAATTACTACTTGTCACTAGATATTAATTGCCAATTATACATAATTATTCAGTATTAATTAGCCACGTTAGTATATATCTCATTATGGATGGCCATGTGTTATCAACACTGATGCATAATTGTTAATAAATATGTGTTGACTAGAAATAGCACTCATGCTTTTAGCCATTAACAATTGATGCTAATAATCAATTCATTTTCAATAATCATTAATGATTAGATAGCCATTATTAACCACAGCCCTTTAGCCCCCAGGACTAATGAATGACTTTCTATCCTGACCCGCTTGTTGAATTCAGCGATTTCCCAACCAGGGCTAATGCTGGGCCCCAGATCCACCCTCCACCCCCCCCCAACAGCTCCCCAAAAAACTAATGCCGACAGCTTCCCCCACACCCCGATCTCCCCCAGCCCAGTATAAGCTGCTCGCTGCTGGTGGCCTCCTGCACTTCTCCACTGGCCTCCTCGTCTTTCCCTCCTTCCGTCGCTTTATTCTTCCCTCTTTTCTTCATTTCCTTCCATCTTTCTTTGATTCTTTTGGCTTTATGTCTTTTGTCATTCATTCCTCAGCTTTTTCCTCATCCATCCATCCATCCATCCATCCATCCATCCATCCATCCTTCCCTTCTTTGTGTCTCCTTCATTCTTCCTTCTCCCGTCAGTTCCCATTTGTTCACTCTCTCTTTAATTCTTTCCTTCCTTCCTTCTTTTCTTTGCTTCTTCTGTTCGTCCGTTCATTCTTTCCTATATGTTTCCCTCACTCTTTTTCCTTCATTCATTCTTTCCTTCAGTCGTCTGCCACACTTTCGGGTGCAGTTTCTTTCCTTCATCCATTGGTTCTGTCCTTTATTTCTTTCCTTCATTCTTGCGTTTATTCTTTCACTCACACTTTCCTACATCCAAATCTTTCTTTCTTTCTTTCTTTCTTTCTTTCTTTCTTTCTTTCTTTCTTTCTTTCTTTGAACCTGAAATCAAACACAGGCGAAAACCTGCAAAAGTTCCAGGACCGCTCCCACCAAGAGGGAGCTGAGAGACCTGTTAAACCCTTTGCTTAGCTCATCCCTCACCCGCTGGGTGCCTCTGTTGGCCACCTGTCACAGCCCATCCGATGCCTAGGTCCACTCGAATGACGGTGTCTAGGCAGCACCCGGCACGACAAGCGCTGATCTTAGCAACTCTGTCTGGGCAGCGTCTGGCGGAACTCAGCCCCGATCTCGGCGATTTTGTGTCTGGGAAGCACCCAGCCCGATGGGGCCCCGATCTCGGTGACTGTGTCTGGGAAGCACCCAGCCCGACGGGGCCCCGATCTCGGTGACTCTGTGTCTGGGCAGCGCCCGGCCCAACGGGGCCCCGATCTCAGTGACTCTGTGTCTGTGCAGCGCCCGGCCCAACGGGGCCCCGATCTCGGTGACTCTGTGTCTGGGCAGTGCCCAGTGCGACAGGGCCCCGATCTCAGTGTGTCTGTGTCTGGGCAGCGCCCGGCCTGACGGGGCCCCGATCTCGGTGACTCTGTGTCTGGGCAGCGCCCGGCCCAACGGGGCCCCGATCTCAGTGTGTCTGTGTCTGGGCAGCGCCCGGCCTGACGGGGCCCCGATCTCGGTGACTGTGTCTGGGCAGCTCATAATAATCGTTATCAGTGTGCAGCCAGCATGTCCCAAACTGAGAAACGATTGGGTGATGTTTGCGTTCAGAGTGGTCACTGGGATTTTAGGAGGAAGGTTCAGGGACATGAGGGTGAGTTTAGGGGGAAGGTTCGGGGGGAGGCTGAGAGCGAGTTTCAGTGGGCCAGGGGAGATAGGGTGCTTAGAAAGGGTCCCATCCTTCCCCCCTGCCCTCCCATGCTCCTGCGCCATGTCCCATTATTATTGTAGGTCCTACCCAATGACAGTATCCACTCCCTGGCAACCCAGGTGCTCCCGGACCTGGCCTGGCTGAGGCCTCTGATCCAGGGCCAGTAACCCCCAACCCAGAGGGGCTGGGTCTGGTGCTTGGGGTGGGATGGGCCCCGGGAGAGCGAAGACAGGGACCTCCCAGCCCTGCAGGAATGTTAACAATTAGAGCTGGCCTCAGCAATTAGCAATCAGGGAAATCAGAGCTGGGCACAGACTTATGGCTCCCAGCACGTCTGCCCCACCTGGGGGGCTTCTCAATAGCTCCCACTGCCCTCCCAGTGCAAAGGGAGAGAACCCAGGCATCCTGACTCCCCACCCCCACATCCTCGCTCTAACCATTGGCCCCCATTCCCACACTCCCCCGGGGTGATAAATAGCTGGAAGAAGCAGTGGGATGGGCCCGAGTGTAAAATCCCAGCTGCCATGAATCAAACAGAAGAGCCTGCCAGACATGAGAGGGGCTGTGCTGGGGGGCGTGGGGAGCTGGGACCAGCGCTGGAGGATGCTGGCAGCCGCAAGATCTTGAGATAGAGAGAGGATCGGGCAGGAGGATGTGCAGGGCACTGCTGCGGGGAAGCTCACAGCACTGGAGTCCCTGGCTGGGGCAGTGCTGTGGGGAAGCTCGCAGCTCAGAGAAGAGCGCTCTCGGTTGGGAGTGGTTCCTGGCAGTTTGTATATTTTCTTGCCCTGGAGGGGCGGGAGCTGAGTTGGGGGGTGGGGGGCCCAGATGGGGGCGAAGGTGTTTACTTAACATGGCGCGCAGGAACGCAGCGAAAATCAAGAATTTGCGACGACCTAATCCCAGACTTAGCACCCCTGAGTCATCGATCAGTGTCCAAGAGACACAGGGAGGCAGAGACAGGTGTCTGGCCGGGCTAATGCAGAATAAGAGAATTTCCTTCTGGTCACAATCAGGCACCCGTCGTGCCGAGACCTGCCCAGACACAGAGGCACTGAGATTGGGGCCCCGTCGCACCGGGCGCTGCCCAGACACAGAGGCACTGAGATTGGGGCCCCGTCGCACCGGGCGCTGCCCAGACACAGAGTCACTGAGATCGGGGCCCCGTCGTGCCGGGCACAGATACAGAGTCACTGAGATCGAGGCCCCTTCGCACCGGGCGCAGACCCAGAGTTGCGAGATCGGAGCCCCGTCGCACCGGGCGCTGCCCAGACACAGAGTCACTGAGATCGGGGCCCCGTCGTGCCGGGTGCTGCCCAGACACAGAGTTGCCGAGATCGGGGCCCCGTTGGGCTGGGTGCTGCCCAGACAAAGAGTCACGAAGATCAGGGCCCCGTCAGAGTTTTACACGTGGACACAGAGGATCCAAGTGGGAAACAGAACCCAGGGGTCCTCACTATTTTATCCCTGCAAAATTGTGGCTGCATCAGAACCAGTTCTCTGTGTGGAGTGAAAGGCCCCGTGCCCCATTCCCCACCCCTGAGCCAGCTGGTGCCCTGCCCTGGGGCCAGATCGCAGCCGGCACCCCCTAGAGGGGAAAGGCCCTGTGTCCCATCCCTGGTCTCCTGAGCCAGCTGTTCCCACTGGGGATCATTTGGGGCTCTCCGTGCGGTGGCTGGCTGGGTGGGTGTCCTTTACCCCTCCTATCTCAACCCAGAGACCTCCTTAATCCTGGATTGACTCCAGCTGCCAGCGGACCCTCTCTCAGATCCACCCCTTCCCCATCGGCACCCCCAGGGAAGAGGGAAGGGGGCTTGGGTGGGTTGGAGGGGGAGCGGGAATCAGGACAGAAACAAGCCGATGAGCCCTTAATAACCGTGAGAGTCTGGATTTAAAGGGCCTCTTCTCACAGCAGTCACGCACCCGGATTAGCGCCGAGCTGGGGCTGCCGGGGTGGGGCCCTGTTAACCTTTTCCAGGCTGGCCGCAGCCAGGACTGGGGCAGGTTGGAGCAAGCCTGGGGCATGCAGATGCCTAGATCCTAGGGGGACCAGTGGCCAGTCAGTTCCACTCGGTCCCTTACCCCTCCGGGACGCCTGGAGATTGGCGTGAGATCAAAGCGACCTCCTGGGCCAGGGGCCGAAAACGGGTGTGTCCCAGAGTGGCAGAGGCTGGTTCAGGTGAGACAGCCCCAAATTCCGGCTTCCCCAGGCGGGCGAAAGGACCAGTCAGGGGAGGAACAGCTGAGATGGGTGCGCAGGATTATCCCTGCTGAGGGGGGAAGGGGGATGTATCCCAGCTCAAGGGGGGCGTAAAGAGGTCAGGGATCAGCTGGGCTCCATGTGGGACAGAGACGGGCTACGATCTGTTCCCGGCAAGGGAGATCTAGGGTGGATATTAAGAGGGGGCTCACAGGGGCCGGAGCAGGGCACCGGCATTGGGCATGGGGCCCTATTATGATTGTAGGACCAGGTTGGACAAACCCTCGTTGGGGAGGGCTCAGTCACCACGGGTCTGGTTGAGCGCAGGTGGGGATGGACTGGCCGCGCTCCCCAGACCCCTGCCGGCCTGCCGCTGCAGTGAGCCCAGCTGTGTGACCCTTTCCCCCCCAACCCACAGAATTCCTAGCCAAGCTGAGCTGGGGGAGAAATTCATTCCTGCCCTGCTCACCCCAAATCTGCTGATCATTTAGACCCTGCATGTAACACCCCAAGCAGGAAGCTACAAAGATAATTCTCTGAGCACCAGTCCAAGGCCAGCTCTGGGAGAGGAGTGGGGGCTAATGGTTAGAACTGGGGGGCTGGGAGCCGGGACTCCTGGGTTTTATCCCTGGCTCTGGGAGGGGAGTGGAGTCTAGTGGTTATGGGGAGGGGCTGGGAGTCAGGACTCCTGGGTTCTATGGGAGGCCGCATGGTGGTGTATGTAACACACTGGCTACGTATGTTCTGTAGCCCTTTTGTGTCTGGTTTAGCTCGAGGGTAACAGCCTACTACAGCTGACTGGAGCTGGCAAATGGAGCTACTCCACTAGGTCATTGAGCATAAGCTCTGGCTTTGGTGTCCCAGAAGCAGCAGTCTGCCCTGGGTGGGGAAGGTGTTAGTTGGAGCAAGTGGGTCAGAGACGGTCCCCTGGGCCCCACCTGCTTCAGGGCAGAACACGTGGGGCACGACAGCGAAGGAGATCCAGCCTGCTGAGCGGTTAGCCTGTGGAACTCACCGCCACTGGATATGGCTGCGGCAGAGTCCTGCTGTGTGACAGCTGTTTCTGTGATCCACCACAGCTATCCCTAGAGTGGGGAAGGAATGAGAAGGCACCTGCCTTCTGGCAAGCGGGTGGGCCTGGGGCTGGCTCCTGCAGGCCGTCTTCTGCCCACCCTGCCCCTCACCCTCTCCTGTCTTTGTCTCTCCAGGTGATGCCGTCCCGGCACTGACCACCTGGCCATGCCTGGCGTCTGGCGGGGCCTGGGAGTGCTGCTCTCGCTCCAGCTGGCCCTGCTGGGCCTGACCTCCGACCCCTGCTACGATGCCGCCCGGCGGCCCCGCTACTGCCTCCCAGAGCCGGCCGACCTGGCCGCCGGGCGCCCCGTCCAGGCCTCCGCCACCTGCGGCCGCCCCCCACAGCGCCTGTGCGTCTTCCGCCACCCGGGCGATGCCTCGTCCCGCCGGTGCCGCCTCTGCGACGGGGCCGACCCTGCCGCCGCCCACCCCGCCGCCCACCTGACCGACGCGGGCGGCGAGGCCACCTGCTGGCAGTCGGGGCCAGTGGCCAACGCCAGCCTGACCCTGGCCCTGGGGGGCCGCTTCGAGCTGCTCTACGTGGCCCTCCGCTTCTGCTCCCCCCGCCCCCACTCCCTGGCCCTCTACAAATCCACAGACCATGGCCACTCCTGGACCCCTTTCCAGTTCTTCTCCGCCCGCTGCCCCCAGGCCTACGGGCTGCCCCCGGCCTCCGCCGTCAGCAAGGCCTTGGAACATGAGGCCATCTGCACCGCCGCCCAGACGGACCCCACGCCGCTGGTGGGGGGGCTGGTAGCCTTCATGCCCCTAGCCGGCCGCCCCTGGGCCCGGGCCTTCGAGTACAGCCCAGTGCTCCAGGACTGGGTGACGGCCACTGACCTGCGGGTGGCCTTGGATCGCAGGCACCGGGGGCTGGGGCTGCGGGGCCGGGAAGCCTCCTACGGGGTGTCGGAGCTGCAGGTCGGGGGCCGGTGCCGGTGCAACGGGCACGCTGCCCGGTGCGGGGCCACTGGGCCCAGCGGCGCCCCCCAGTGCCATTGCCGCCACAACACGGCCGGCCCTGAGTGCGAGACTTGCAGGGCCTTCTACTGCGACCGGCCCTGGCAGCGGGCCACGCCCAGCGAGGCTCACGAGTGCGTGGGTGAGTGACGGGGGGGGCGCGGCTGCCAAGGGCTGGGCACTTGGGCAGCTCAAGGGTCCTTCTCAGCACAGAGACCCCTAGCGGGGATGGCGGGTAGCACAGGCCGGGGCAGGGTCCCTCTGAGCCCAGAGACCCCACAGGCTGGGAGAGCCGGCAGGAGGCTGTGGCTCAGGACTGAGGGGCCCTGACAGAGCTTGCGGGGCGCCCAGGGCTGGGAGAGCAGTGTCGGAGGAGGCTGCGGGTCGGGACTGAGGGGCACCGAGCAAAGGATGGGCGGGGTTGGCTGGTGGTTGAGGCGCCCCCTGCTGGGTGTCCCTGGAATGACGACTCCCCCACCTCTGCCCCACTGTCTCCACAGCCTGCGAATGCAACCGCCACGCGCACCGGTGCCGCTTCAACATGGAGCTGTACAAGCTTTCGGGGCGCAAGAGCGGGGGCGTCTGCCTGAACTGCCGGCACCACACGGCTGGGCGGCACTGTCACTACTGCCAGCCGGGTTTCAAACGTGACCTGGGCCGGCCCATCACCAGCCGCAGGGCCTGCAAGGGTGAGCCACCCAGGGCACTGCTGTGGGGAAGCTTGCAGCATGTCCCCACCCCTTGTGAGGCCTGCTGCTGGGACAGATATTAACCCTGCCTGTCTCCTTCCCAGCCTGCCAGTGCCACCCCATCGGAGCAGTCGGCACCATGTGCAACCAGACCACAGGGCAGTGCCAGTGCAAGATGGGTGTCACCGGGCTCACCTGCAACCGCTGCGCCCAGGGTTTTCAGCAGAGCCGCACTGCCCACACCCCCTGCCTCCGTAAGTCGGTCCCTCAGGTTTACTGGCTGAGTATAATCCCACAGACAGAGCTCATGTAGGCTGCTCAATACGGTAACCAGGAAGGGCCCATATATTCTGCTCAATACGGTAACCAGGAAGGGCCCATATATTCTGCTCAATACGGTAACCAGGCTGGGCCCATATATTCTGCTCAACACGGTAACCAGTCAGTCCCTTTATACTCTCTTCAGTACAGAGTGACCAGACTGTCCTAATATTAGGGGCTTTGTCTCATATAGGCAACTGAAACACACACAGACACAAAGAAAGTGCCTCTGTTTGTCACACTTGCTATCTGGCCACCCTAGTTAGGTGCAGTAAACAAATTGGGACTTGTATTCTGTTCACTAAAGTAACCAGGAGGGGCTGCATATTCATTCAATATGGTAATTAGTCAGCGCCCGTATATTCTGTTCAATATGGTAACTAGGCAAGGCTTGGCCACCAGGTAGGTCCTGTATATTGTGTGCTGGATGGTAAGCAGTCTGGGCCCATATATTCCGTTCAGTTTGGTAATTGGGTTGGGCCCATATATACTGCTCAGTACGGTAGCCAGGCTGGGCCTGTGTATTCTATTGAATGTGGTAACGCAGAGCCTTTATTTTCTATTCAATACCGTAAGGAGGTGGAGTCCCTATATTCTGATCAATAAGGTAACCATTTGTAACATAGAAGCCCCGCCCACCAATTAATCCACGCATCAGATCCTGCTCAGGAAGCCCCGCCTCCTGGGAGTTTTGCAGGGCGGGGGCGGGAGAGAGATGCTAATTCAGGAAGTGAGGTCATATCTCTGGATCTGAGCTCTGGTTCAGGGCACTTCAGGAAGTCCTGCCTGTGTGGGAGGAGCTCAGTCAAGAAATGACCTCAGAGCTCTCCAGGGGTGTGGCGTGTGGTGTTATGCACTCCAGGAAGGCCCACCCCAAACTGAGCCTGGGCGGCGGGCATTGTTAATTCTGGAAGTGGCACCATGGATCTGGCACTGTGGCCTGGCGTTTGGCACTTTGGGAAGTCTAGCGCTCCAGGATGTCCCACCTCCGATGGTGGAAGGGGGAGAGAGAGAGAGAGAGAGAGAGTGTGTCATTCAGGAAGTGACATCATAACTCTAGAAGTGAGTCATCCATCCAGGAAGTGCAGATACTAATTCAGGAAGTGATATCATAGCTCATGACTTCAATCTGTCCTGGCAAACAGTCAAGAAACACACCTGGAACACGCTTAGTGGCAGCCTCTCTTGCATGTTCCATGAGCGAACCTTGCTCTCTACACGCATGAGACAGGGAGGGGGTGGCAGGATCATGCTTATTAAATCCACACATCTCTCTCTTTCTCCCTCTCTTCTTCCCTCCATCCTTCTCTCCCAGGCATTCAAGAAGTGATGACCACCACGGCTGCCTACCCCTTGGAGTGGAACACAGGTGCCTGGGGCAGGATGAGAGGGATCAAAGGTTGGGCATCGTAATCCCCACTCCCATTTCCCAGCCTCAGGATGGAGCAGTCACCCCCACCAGTGTCATTCCACCCAGTGCAAGGCTCTGTAGGGAGGATGACTGCCTACTACTGCTGCCAGCTAGGGAAAGCCGCACCTTTAGCGTGACTAACAGAGAGCCATGGCTTTGGGGGGAGGGTTCAAATCTTGCTGGTAAGACACGGTGGAGGCTGTGCTGCAATGCAGTGTGGGTCGCAGAGCCGGCGGGTTCATGGCATGAACCAACCCAATGTGCCTGCTCTGGTGGAGGGGAAGTTGGGAGGGTGCCGAGGAAGGGGGGCACCTAGCAGATGGGGATGGAAGCGGGGCAGGCAGGAGAGGTCAGAAGAAGGAAATGGGGGGAAGAGGACAATGGGAAGAGGAGGGGAATATTAGGAGGGGGCATATGGCTGATCACATTTGTTGGGATACCTATAAAGAAGACCCTCCCCCAATGGAGTTTCAAGGTTCCAGGGGCTGTAGGCGGGAAGTGATGTTATAGCTAGTGCGCCATGATGTACAGCACGCCAGGAAGTGGGAAATGTAATTCATAGACCTGGAACTGTGACACAGTGTAGGACAATCCAGGCAGTCCCGCCTCCAAAGTGGGGGAAATGCTTATTGAGGAAGTGACATCGTAGCCCTGGAGCTGTGCTGTAGGGTAAGACATTCCAGGGAATCCTTCTCAAAGGTGGATGGTGAACACAAATTCAGGAAGTGACATCATAAGCCCAGAATTATGTCCTCTACCTTGCATTCCAGGAAGTCCTGCCTCCAAGGAGGGAGGCATGCTAGTTCAGGAAGTGACATCATAGCTCCAGAAGTGTGCAGTACAAGGAAGTGCTGCCTCTGGGGAGGAGGGGGAAACGTTATTTCGGGAAGTGACATCATGCCTCTGGAGCTGTGTTATAGGTCCTGCCTCCAGGGGGGAGGGACACATGTAAATTCAGGAAGTGATGTGATAGCCTAACAACTGTACCATGGAATTTTGGCACTGCAGGAAATCCCACCTCCAAGGAAGCAGGAATGATAATTCAGGAAGTGACTTCATAACTCTGGAGCTGGAGGTCCTGCCTCCAGGACTGGAGTCGCAGTTGTGGGAATCAAAGGCATGATTTGGGACAGATCCCGGTTCATGAGAAGCAGGAAGGAGTGGGGAGCCAGGGTCAGGCTAACCCCACTGTACCCATGTCCCCCCATCTGTGCTTTCCCCTCAGGCACTGAATGCCAGACTCACTGCAACCCCTCCCACGGCCGCATCCACATGAACCTGCGAAAATACTGCAAGAAGGATTACGGTAACATTGACCTGACATCATTATCATCTATCTATCTAGCCATCTCCATACACTCCCTCTATCTATTCATCTATCTACCGCAGCCACCTATCTGTCTCTCTCTCTGTCTCTCTCTCCCCATACATGTCCATCCTGAAGCTGGGAAATTTTATATTATTAGTAGAAAGAAAGAAAGAAAGAAAGAAAGAAAGAAAGAAAGAAAGAAAGAAAGAAAGAAAGAAGTGCTATGGGGATAGATAGCTAGATAGATGTGTACGGAGAAGGATGAATATGATTTATTCCCAAGCAATGCTCTGTTCGGGATCTGGTCCATGCTCACCGCCCTCACTGTAGCAATTGGCCCGCATGAAATTCTCCCGCACTGCGGGGTTGACCCTGAGCCGGAGGCCGGGGCTCAAGGCACAAAGGGCATTAGGAGTCTACGTGGTTTTTCTCCCAGGGATTAGGAGGGGATTATCAGGATGGACCGCCCACTGCCCCTGGCCCCAGCTCCTGTGAGCAGCTAAAGGGCGACGCACACTCTGCACAAAGGACAGTGAGAGACCAGCCTGCCCCACTCTCTGCTTCCACCCCCAACCTGTGTGTCCACCCCCCCACAACCATCTCTGTGTCCGTTCCCCTTCCTCCACCACCCTTCCTCGCTGGCTGTCTCAGTATGATTCCCTGAGTGCCAGAGCCAAATTATCATTCCCTGAGTGCCAGAGCCAAAATACCTGGGCGAGTCCGGGCGGCCAAGTCCCTGGGCATGATCAGGCACCATTCCTGGGAGAGTGGGGCTTTCTCTGGGGTGGTTACAATTTCTGGGCATGGCAGGGTCTGATTGCTGTCCCTGGGTAGGAGCTGGGGCCACTTGCGGGTTTTATGGCATATATCACTGGGTATTAATCAGCATCAGTTGGTATCTGTGGACATCACTGGGTGTTACTGGGTATCAATAGATATCACCGGCTAGCACTGCATATTGTTTGGGTATCAATGAGTATTGTTGGGTATCACTGGTTATCATGGTTTGTTGGGTTTCAATGGGTATCGATGGATATCACTGGGTATTGTTGGTTTCAGTGAGTATTGCTGGATATCACTGGGTATTGTTGGGGTTCAATGGGTATTGTCGGGTATCACGGGATATCACTGGGTATTCTTGGTTTTAGTGCGTATTGCTGGATATCACGGGATATCACTGGGTATTGTTGGGGTTCAGTATGTATTGCTGGGTATCACTGGATATTGCTGAGTATTGTTGGTGTTCAATGGCTATTGTAGGGTATCACTGGATATTGGGGTTCAATGGCTATTATTGGGTATCACTCGGTATTGTTGTTTTCAGTGGATATTGCTAGTTATCACTGGATACAGTTGGGTTTCAGTGGGTATTGCTGGCAGAGTTGGATATTGGTGGGTATCACTGGACATTGGTAGGCACTCTTTGGTATCACTAGGCCTCTTCAGTATCGGTGGGCATTGCTGGGCACTGCTCGATATTGGTGAGCATTGGGCATGATAGGCAGTATTGGTGGGTAAGTTTCACTGGGTACTGAAGTGCACTTCAGTTCATCGATGAGTAACGTTGGGTATTGGTGAGTATCGTTGGTTGTTGGTAGACACTGTTGGCCACCATTTGGGGTCACTGAGTTTTGATGGGTATCACTAAGTATTGGTGGGCATCAGTGAGTATTGATGGGCATTGGCATTATTTGGTAATGTTGGATGTTGATAAGTATCATTGGATATGGGTGAGTGTTGGTATCATTTGGGAACGTTTGACATCAATGAATAATGTTGCATATTGGGTCTCATTGGATATTGGTGGGCACTGTTGGGCATCACTGGGTATCGGTGGATATTGGTATCAGCATCATTGCCTAATGTTGGGTAACACTGAGTACTGTAGGATATTGGTATCATTGTCTATGGTTGAGTATCATTGCGCATCTTTAGGTATTGTAGGGTATTAGTATCCTTGTCTATTGTTGAATATCATTGGGTATTGTTGGGTATTGATATCATTATCTACTGTTCAGTATCATTGGGTATTCTTGAGTACTGGTATGGTCTAATGCTGAGTATCACTGATTATGGTTGGGTGTTGGTATCATTGGCTAATGGTGAATATTGCTGAGTATCGTTGAGTATTATTGGGAATTGGTATCAATGGCTGAGTATTGTTGAATAACATTGAGTATTGCTGGGTGTTGGTATCATTGGCTAATGTCGATTATCATTGAGTATCCATGGGGAAAGGTGAGGTTTCGTATCACTGGATAATGTTGAGTATTACTGTGTATTGTTGGGTATTGCGATCTATGGCTAATGTCAATTATCATTGAGTATCGTTGCATAATGGTGAGGTTTGCTATCATTGGCTAATGTTGAGTATCATTACATGTTGTTGGGTATTGCTATAACTGACTAATGTTGAGCATCGTTGAGTATCATTGGGTATTGTTGTGTATTGTTATCATCTTCTAATGGGTATTGTTGAATATCAGTGGGGATTGGTATCACTGGCTAACACTGAGCATCGTTGTATATCATTGGCTGATGAGCATTACTGGCTATCGTTGGGGACTAGCATCACTGGCTAATGTTGGGGATTGGGGAGTATCCTGCCCCTTCCTGACCTCTGACCTCCTCCTGCAGTGCTGCATGCCCAGCTGCTGGCCATGGTGGAGTCGGGCGAGTGGTGGCAATTCACGACCTCGGTGCTGGCAGTCTATCGGCAGCGCCAGGTGCCCATCCGCCGGGGTGAGCAACCGCTCTGGGTGCCCCGGCAGGACCTGGCCTGCGGCTGCCTGCGCCTCCAAATTGGCAAGGCCTACCTGGTGATCGGGAACGACGCAGAGTCGCCCGACCCGGCGCGCCTGGTGCTGGACAGGAACAGCCTGGCGCTGCCCTGGCGCGATGTCTGGGCCCACAAGCTCCGTCGCTTCCAGCAGCAGAACCGGCGGGGCAACTGCCGGAGCCCCTGAAACCCAAGGAGGTGGGATGGAAATGCCAGGGACACTAAGGCCAGGGGAGGGGGTGCGCCAGGCACCCCAAGACCCGGGGCAGGATCTGTAACGCCTGGCGCCGCTCCTCCAGGGGCTGAGATCCCCCATTGGCCCCTGAAACTGGGCCCAATCCCCTCCTCAATCCCCTGGATTCCCCCATATTGAGACCCTACCCCCCCTATGCAGGGCCCAATCCTACCTCCCCTCATCCAGCCCTGAGGGAGGGCCCGTCCCCACCCAGCTTCCCACTCCCCCCTCACCCCACATTTTTGCAATCAGGTTGGGGGGGGACAGAGGAAAGACCAAAGATGACCTTTGACCCCTGACCTATGGCCTGCTCTGCTCTTGCACTTGTAAAAAAGATAAATGGAATAAAATGAGAAATTATTTTACTCTCAGGAGAGTCTGTTTATTGGGAGGGGAGTGGGGTCCTGGTTAAAGTATGCGGGGGGAAGGGAATGGTGGCTAGGGCCTCTCCCCTCTAGGGGGCGCCGGCTCCAATCCAGCCCCCGGACCAGGACTGGCTGGCTCAGGGGGCAGGGAATGGGGCGCGGGGCCTTTGATGTGCTGGTTCCCAGCTGCCCTTGTCAGCACTGGGAGGGTGTAGGGGGGGAACACACGTCCTGCTTGAACCCAGCCTTGTTGCCATTGACCGGAACCAATTGTTGGGCGCGGGCGTGAAATCGGCATCTGTGCCAGAGGGTCCTGTTACTGCGGGGGGGGGGGGAGGGGCTGTGCATATCCACCCCCCACCCCCTGCCACTTCACACCTTCCTGCCCATTCACTCTGCCTGCCAGCCCTGCTCAGCCTCTGACTCTGTGGGGCCCTGCCCCGTGTCCAATTCCCCAGCCCCCTCTCCCCAGAGCCCTGAGCACCCTGGCTCCAGAGGGACCCCCAGGACCCAAAACCCCCACGCCCCCAATCTGAACACCAGAGTTGGACACTCACAGCCCCATCTGGCCAGCTGGCTGGGACTGTCTGACCCACTGGGTCTGGTGCAAACACCCACCTCCAACCCCTCTACCTGTCTGTCCCTCCATCTCCCTCACCCCTGTCTCTCCATCCATCCCCCCACACCTCCCATCTACCCATCCCTCCATCCCCCTCACCCTGTCTATCCATCCACCCCCCCACAACCTCCATCTATCCATCCCCCTCACACATCCATCCTGCCATCCACCCCAACTATATCTATCCCCATCCACCCCATCTATCTATCTATCTATCTATCTATCGATCTATCCCCATACAGCCTCTCTCTCTCTATCTTCCCATATATACTGCTCTATCTTTATCCATGCGATTGGCGGTGGGGTACCAGGGTAGATGGGCCCCAGGGGCTGATCCTGGGGTAGGGGCACTAGGATACCATGGTCGGTGGACCCGGGGCATGATCCGGGGGGCAGGCAGGAGGCGGGATACTGGGGTAGATGGGCCTGGGGCAGGGCCGGACTGCCGCCCCTGGAATTGTGCCACCCCTGGATGTACATGCTTCCTTTGCTGGTGCCTAGAGCCGGAGCTGGCCGGGGGGGGCTGAAACAGGGGGAGGCAGGAGGCAGGATACTGGGGTAGATGGGCCCCAGGGGGCTGATCCAGGGGACAGGCAGGGGGTGGGATACCAGTGTAGATGGGCCCCAGGGGCTAATCCAGAGGCAGGGAGGTAGGAAGGACGTTGGGTTAGTCACCCCCAGCCCCAGCTAATCCCCCCCAACCCCTTACAGCGCTGGGAGGGGGAGGGGTGCGGGCAGCTGCTGGGGGCTTAGGCAGGTGGGGAGGGGGGCAGGGCTCTGACCCCAGATGGGGGAGGCAGGAATCGGGGAGGGGGGCTGAGTGGGATGCTCTGTGGGTAGCTGGGGGGCACCATGGGGCTGGGGAAGGGGTGCCCCTGGTGAAGCCTGGCACAAACCCTCTGTATGGGGCACAGCGCCCCCAAGGGGCCTCAGAGGCAGCCCGCCCCCCTCCACCCCATTGCCAGGCACAGCCTGCCCCCACCCCTTCCATTTCTGGAGCCGCTTCTCCCCCTGGTGGCCATTCCCCGCACAGCAGCCGCAGGCTCCGGCGCTGGGTTATTTGCTAGTGACAGGCCGCGACTCTGCAGGCGATACGGGGTTAATCCAGGGGAGGGGAGTTGGGCCTGGTTCCACAGAAAGGGAAACTGAGGCACCGACGCTGATGAACCAAATGGCTGGAGCATGACAGAGGCCAGTAAGGACTCCTGGGTTCTCTCCCCAGCTCTGGGAGGGGAGTGGGGTCCAGTGGTTAGGGCGGGGGGGTGGTGGCTGAGAGCCAGGACTCCTGGGTTCTCTCCCCAATTTGGGGAGGTGAGTGGGGATCAGGGGACTGGACTGGAACTGGTGCCCCTCACTGCCAACCTGCAGCCCCCTGCTAGCTCAGCTCGGGGTCTGTGCCCCAGCCCCTTAACCTTTGGGTGGTGTCTTTCCAGGGCATCTGTGTTGTCCCTGACCCACGGCCCCGCCCCGCCCCCTCCCTCCATGTGGGAACCTACCTGCCAGCCACTGGTACAAGGGGTGTGAACCTGGCCGGGACCACAAGGAAAGTCCAAAGCAGACTGAGGCGTTACAAAGGGATCCCACAACACTGGGCGACTGGGCCACAAAATGGCAGATGAAATGCAATGCTGAGAAATGCAAAGCAATGCCCATTGGGAAAACATAATCCCGACTATTCATACAGAATTAGCTGGTACCCCGAGAGAGAGAGATCTTGGCGTCATTGTGGAGAGTTCTCTGAAAACATTCACTCAATGTGCAGCGGCCGTCAAAGAAGCAAACAGAATGTTGGGACTCATTAGGAAAGGGATGGATAATAAGACAGAAAATATCCTAATGCCACTACATAAATCCATGGTGCACCCACATCTTGAATACTGCGTCCAGATCTGGTCACCCCAGCTCCCAAAAGATACAGTGGAATTGGAAAAGCTGCAGAGAAGGGCAACAAAAATGATCAGGGGGCTGGAACAGCTGCTGTACAAGGAGAGATTAATAAAACTGGGACTTTTCAGCTTGGAAAATAGACGACCAAGAGGGGATACAATGGAGGTCTAATAAATCCTGACTGGTGTGGAGGAACATGAGAACTAGTAGTCACTCAATGAAATTACTAGGCAGCAGGTTTAAAACAAACAGAAGGAAGTATTTCTTCACCCAACGCCCCATCAATCTGTGGAACTCCTTGCCAGGAGATGTTGTAAGGCAAAAAGTATAACAGGGGTCCAAAAAGAACGAGATAAGTTCCTGGAGGACAGGTCCATCAATGGCTCCTAGCCAAGCTGGTCAGGGATGCAACCCCATGCTCTGGGTGTCCCTAAGCCTCTGACTGCCAGGAGCTGGGACTGGATGACAGTGGATGGATCACTCGTTAATTGCCCTGTTCTGTTCATTCCCTCTGAAGCCCCTGGCCCCAGCCACTGTCAGACGACAGGACACTGGGCTAGATGGACCATTGGTGTGACCCAGTGCGGCCATTCTGTACATTCAAGTCATTGCTCACTATGAGGCAGGAGGGGGACAGGCCAAGGGGCTGGGTGTGTGGATCCCCCCTCTACCCCACAGTGCAGCCCCAGAACCCTTTGGCCGAGAGTAGACCCCAGGGCTGGGCAGTGCCCTCTATAGAGGGGATTCTGCATGAAGGCTGCCCCGGCCTGCAGCACCCGACGTCCCCACTGACAAGGGTGTGCAGAGCCAGGGTGCGTGGGGCCATTCAAACCCCGCTAGCTCACACAAGAACAGCACCGAGCATCTGCCAATGTTCCTTCCAGCCCCTCCATGTGCCCCTGCTGGGCTCGTCCACACCCGACGCAGGGGCTGCTCCCATCCACCTCCCCAAGGGCAGGGATAATTCCCGTTGGCTGAGTGCTGGCTATACGGGCACTGAGGTTTGCTTAACCGTGCCGCTCGGGGCTGGACTTTTCCCACCCCGAGCGAGGTAATTTTCTAGTGTAGCCCCAGGCAAATCCCCTGCTTGGAAGGATTTCATTTTTATTGGGAAAGGTGGTTTCCCTGCACGCCTCTGAGCCCAGGGAGGAAGATTTCCCTGGATAATAATCGACACCTGCTCAAGAAGCTGTTAGGGGCTGATTTATGGCTATTTCCCTAGGGCGGGGCGGGGGGGGGGGGTTTGACCTGCTGACAATTTGTGTTTTAACTTAGCTGTTGGAGAGAGACCTTGGAGTCATTGGCCACACCTTGAATACTGGGTGGAGGTGTGGTCCCCCCCATCTCGAAAAAGATACATTGGAATTGGAAAAGGTTCCGAAAAGGGCAACAAAAATTATTAGGGGTCTGGAACAGCTTCTGTATGAGGAGAGATTAATAAAATGGGGGCTTTTCAACTTGGAAAAGAGACGACTAAAGTGGGATACAATAGATGGCTATAAAATCATGACTGATGTGGAGAAAATAGATAGATAGATAGATAGATAGATAGATAGATAGATAGATAGATAGAGTATCTGGGGATGGATAGATGGATATTTAAAAGAACTTCCCATACTCCTATGCAGGCTTGGAAGGTTTGAGTTTTTATGGGTCAATGTCAATAAACGTCAATTTCACACGGACACAGGGAAAATTATTTCCATTGATATAAAACCATGACTGGTGCGGAGAAAGTAAATCGGGAAGTGTTGTTTACTCCTTTTCATAATACAAGAACTAGGGGTCACCCAATGAAATGAATAGGCAGCAGGTTTAAACCAAACAAAAGGAAGTATTTCTTCACCCAACGCACAGTCAACCTGGGGAACTCCTTGCCAGAGGATGTTGTGAAGGCCAAGACTATAACAGGGTTCAAAAAAGAACTTGATAAATCCATGGGGGATAGGTCCATCAATGGCTATTAGCCAGGACGGGCAGGGATGGTGTCCCGAGCCTCTGTTTGCTGGGAGGACGACAGGGGATGGATCACTCGCTGATTCCCTGGTCTGTCCATTCCCGCTGGGGCACCTGGCACTGGCCACTGTTGGCAGACAGGACACTGGGCGAGATGGACATTTGGTCCGACCCAGTCTGGCCATTCTTATGTTCTTAACCTCCTGCATCTCCCCATCTGCTGTCCTCTCATAATTATCATCTGAACCCCCCCCCCCCCATTCTGCACATCTCTCAATATTTCAGTGGATAAAAATAGAGAAAAATGCTTAACCCGGGTCATGTTGTGCCCTTCTGGACCTTTCCCTCAACACACCTCTCTTCCCGGGCCTGGAGCCCCTGAGCTGGCCCCTCTCCAGAGGGGGCCGGGGACAGGCCCCAAATCAACCCAGCTGCGCCCTGGGGGGGTCTGGGGCAGGAAGCCAGGCGCTGCTGGCGCCCAGGGGCCTCGAAAGGGCCGGCTGGCCACTGCGCGGGCTCCCGGCGGGAGGCACCAGCTGTTCCCACCGGACCCCCGAGTGGGGCAGCCCCCCCGCGGGACCCCCCCGCCACGTCACTGCGCAGCGCGGGGCCCGGCTCCGGCTGGGGCTGCCCTGGGGGAGGGGGATCCCCCCAGCAGTGACCCGGATTCACACACAGCACCAATGTGCGGGGCTGGAAGGTGGGGCGGGGCCGTGGGAACCCGGGACACAGACAGAGCCCTGGAGAGACCCCGGCCGCAGGGTAAGGGGGTGGGGTGCAGCCCTCCAGCCCTGCCGGTGCCCCTCACTCCGACCCGCAGCCCCCCCCAGCGCCCCCCACTCCCGACCCGCAGCCCCCCCAGCGCCCCTCACTCCGACCCGCAGCACCCCGCCAGCCCCCCCAGCGCCCCTCACTCCGACCCGCAGCCCCCCCCAGCGCCCCCCACTCCCGACCCGCAGCCCCCCGCCACCCCCCAGCGCCCCTCACTCCGACCCGCAGCCCCCCGCCAGCCCCCGCAGCGCCCCTCACTCCGACCCGCAGCCCCCCGCCAGCCCTCCCCAGCGCCCCTCACTCCGACCCGCAGCACCCCGCCAGCCCCCCCCAGCGCCCCTCACTCCGACCCGCAGCCCCCCGCCAGCCCTCCCCAGCGCCCCTCACTCCGACCCGCAGCCCCCCCAGCGCCCCTCACTCCGACCCGCAGCCCCCCCCAGCGCCCCCCACTCCCGACCCGCAGCCCCCCGCCACCCCCCAGCGCCCCTCACTCCGACCCGCAGCCCCCCGCCAGCCCCCGCAGCGCCCCTCACTCCCGACCCGCAGCCCCCCGCCAGCCCTCCCCAGCGCCCCTCACTCCGACCCGCAGCCCCCCGCCAGCCCTCCCCAGCGCCCCTCACTCCGACCCGCAGCACCCCCAGCGCCCCTCACTCCGACCCGCAGCACCCCGCCAGCCCCCCCCAGCGCCCCTCACTCCGACCCGCAGCACCCCCAGCGCCCCTCACTCCGACCCGCAGCACCCCGCCAGCCCCCCCAGCGCCCCTCACTCCGACCCGCAGCCCCCCCCAGCGCCCCTCACTCCCGACCCGCAGCCCCCCGCCAGCCCTCCCCAGCGCCCCTCACTCCGACCCGCAGCCCCCCCAGCGCCCCTCACGCCCGACCCGCAGCCCCCTGCCAGCCCAGCCCCCCACCTCCAGCCCTGCCGGTGCCCCTCACTCCCGACCCGCAGCCCCCTGCCAGCCCCCCCCCCCAGCGCCCCTCACGCCAGACCCGCAGCCCCCTGCTAGCCCAGCCCTGCCGATGCCCCTCTCTTCTCCCTAACTTCAACTCTACAACTCCAGACTGTCCAGCCCCTCCCCCCTCCTGCACTGCCCCAGTGGGTCCCTAGAGGGCGTTCCCCGCCCGGGGTGGCGGTTGGGAATTGGGGGGCTGGAGGGGGAGGGGCTCAGAGGTGGGGATGGCGACACAGCAGGGGGATTAATGGGGAGGGGGGGACCCAATAACACAGGGCTGGTGCTGCCCATTGCTGAAGGTCCCCCTGTGTCCCCGCAGCCCCCCAGCTCCATGGCCGCCCCCGGCCCGCACTCGGTGCTGTACAAGGGGATGATGCTCCCGGCCCTGGTGCACAGCACAGAGAGCCTGAGGTACGCTCAGCTCGGCTTCCAGGTGCGAGACAGAGACATCTTCAGTGTCACATACCCCAAATCAGGTGAGAGACTCCCCAGTACCTACTGCTGTACCCCCGCCCCTACACCTCCCCCACACCAGGTGAGAGACCCCCCATGCCCCTCTCCACCCCATATCCTCCTTACCTGCCCTGCACCCCCGAGCCCCACAGGCCCAATACCTCCCCTGTACCCCTTTATATCCCCTGACAGTCCCTGAGCCCCACCCCAGTGCGCCCCTACCCTAAATCACATGAGAGGCCTCCAGAGCCCCCCTCTGCCTGCCATACCTCCCCTGCACCCCCACACCTACCCACAAAATTATGTTAGATCCCCCTAGACCCCCTGAATACCCTCACCCCCCACTGCACCCTCACACCTAACCCAAAGCAGATGAGACCCCCCCCCAATTCCTGGGATCCTCCTATTCCTCCCCATCCCCTGGTGCCCCCCCCACATTTTCCCCCCATCTTTCCCCCCACATGCCTCCATGTACTGCCGTCCCATCCCTAGCTCAGGCTACTAATCCCCCTCCTGAGTCTGCAGGACCGCCCCCTCCACCCCCAGCCCCAGCCCCTGGGATCCCCCATAGCCTCCCCCAGGATCCCCACTGCACCCCCTGAACCCCAACATCTGCATCTCCCTAAACTCCACTTGCCTCCTCTGAACCCTGGGACAGCCTTTGAGCGCCCGGCCATCCCCCATAGCCCCTGGGTCTCCCCACCTCCTCCACACCCTAACTCCCCCTCCTTTTCCCCTCTCTATGATGAGATTACTGGTTCTGTGGATGAAGGGAAAGCAGTGGATGTATTGTTTCTTGACTTTAGCAAAGCTTTTGGCACGGTCTCCCACAGTATTCTTGTCAGCAAGTTAAGGAAGTATGGGCTGGAAGAATGCACTACAAGGTGGGTAGAAAGCTGGCTAGATTGTCGGGCTCAACGGGTAGTGATCAATGGCTCCATGTCTAGTTGGCAGCCGGTATCAAGTGGAGTGCCCCAAGGGTCGGTCCTGGGGCCGGTTTTGTTCAATATCTTCATAAATGATCTGGAGGATGGTGTGGATTGCACTCTCAGCAAATTTGCGGATGATACTAAACTGGGAGGAGTGGTAGATACGCTGGAGGGGAGGGATAGGATACAGAAGGACCTAGACAAATTGGAGGATTGCGCCAAAAGAAATCTGATGAGGTTCAATAAGGATAAGTGCAGGGTCCTGCACTTAGGACGGAAGAACCCAATGCACAGCTACAGACTAGGGACCGAATGGCTAGGCAGCAGTTCTGCGGAAAAGGACCTAGGGGTGACAGTGGACGAGAAGCTGGATATGAGTCAGCAGTGTGCCCTTGTTGCCAAGAAGGCCAATGGCATTTTGGGATGTATAAGTAGGGGCATAGCCAGCAGATCGAGGGACGTGATCGTTCCCCTCTATTCGACATTGGTGAGGCCTCATCTGGAGTACTGTGTCCAGTTTTGGGCCCCACACTTCAAGAAGGATGTGGATAAATTGGAGAGAGTCCAGCGAAGGGCAACAAAAATGATTAGGGGACTGGAACACATGAGTTATGAGGAGAGGCTGAGGGAGCTGGGATTGTTTAGCCTGCAGAAGAGAAGAATGAGGGGGGATTTGATAGCTGCTTTCAACTACCTGAAAGGGGGTTCCAAAGAGGATGGCTCTAGACTGTTCTCAATGGTATCAGATGACAGAACGAGGAGTAATGGTCTCAAGTTGCAGTGGGGGAGGTTTAGATTGGATATTAGGAAAAACTTTTTCACTAAGAGGGTGGTGAAACACTGGAATGCGTTACCTAGGGAGGTGGTAGAATCTCCTTCCTTAGAGGTTTTTAAAGTCAGGCTTGACAAAGCCCTGGCTGGGATGATTTAACTGGGAATTGGTCCTGCTTTGAGCAGGGGGTTGGACTAGATGACCTTCTGGGGTCCCTTCCAACCCTGATATTCTATGATTCTATGATTCTCCCCTCCCCCCCTCTGACCCCCAGGATCCTAGCTTCCTACCCTATCCCCCAGGGTGTCCCTCCTTCATACCCCATTCCTCTGACACTCCGGAAGCCACCCTGAACTCCAGGATCCCCCTGCACCCTGACATCCCCCTGACCCCTGTGAACTCTCCTCCACCTCCCTCCCGCAGCCCCATCTTCTCCCCACATTCCCCCCATGCTTCCCCCCCACACCTGGCTCTAACCACCCCCTGGGGCCCGCTCCCCCGATATCTACCCAGCCCCCCAGCTCCATCATTCTCCCCCCACCCCCAGGCACCACCTGGATGCAAGAGCTGCTGACCCTCATCCACAGCGACGGAGACCCCCAGCTGGCGCAGTCGGTGCCCTCCTGGGAGCGGGTGCCCTGGGTTGAGCAGACCACGGCAGCTGGGTTCCTGGAGAACCGGCCCTGTCCGCGGCTCATCTCATCCCACCTGCCCTGCGGCCTCTTTCCGACCTCCCTCCACGGCTCCAACGCCAAGGTGAGGGGCTGCGGGTCGGGAGTGTGGGGCACCGGCAGGGCTGGGGGGAGCCTGGGGCTAGCAAGGGGCTGAGGGTCGGGAGTGAGGGACACCGGCAGGGCTGGGGGGAGCCTGGGGCTAGCAGGGGGCTGCGGGTCGGGAGTGAGGGGCACCGTCTCAGTCCCTGTCCCTGTCCCAGGTGATCTATACTGTGAGGAACCCCAAGGACGTCTGTGTCTCTCTCTATTATTACTCTAAAATGGCCTCGTTCCTGGAGTTCCCGGAAGATTTTGGGGAATTTGTGGAGCTCTTCAGCGCAGGCAAAGGTACCAGGCAGCGCGGTGCAGTGGTTGGGGGGGGCTGAGAGCCAAGACTCCTGGGTTCTCTCCCTGGCTCCGGGAGAGGAGTGGGGCTAGTGGTTAGAGCAGGGGGGGCAGAGGGGGTGGGAGCCAGGACTCCGGGCTGGGGAGCTGCGTGTGGCCCAGCTTTTATACCAAAAGGATCTTCAAGCCCAGCCTCTGGGTCCCTCTGTTCGTTTGATGCATGAGTTGGCATTTTACCTCCCTCCCTAATCCCGCCTTGCTTCCAGTACTGTTTGGCTCCTGGTTCCAGCACGTCAAGGGCTGGCTGGGCCTTAGGGACCGGCTCAACTTCCTCCTCCTGACCTATGAGGAAATGCATCAGGTGAGAGACTAGCACCAGACAGAGAAAGGGAAAGACCCCGACCCCACATCCTGGGTCACACCCCTGGGCCCATCTACCCCAGTATCCTGCCCCCTCCCTGCTCCCTGAGTCAGAGCCCAGCTGGGCCCGTCTACCCCGGTATCCCACCCCCTCCCTGCCCCCAGATCAGCCCCCCGGGCCCATCCACCCCAGTGTCCTGCCCCCTCCCTGCCCCCAGATCAGCCCCCCGGGCCCATCCACCCTGGTATCCCACCCCCTCCCTGCCCCCAGATCAGCCCCCCGGGCCCATCCACCCCAGTGTCCTGCCCCCTCCCTGCCCCCAAATCAGCCCCCCGGGCCCATCCACCCTGGTATCCCACCCCCTCCCTGCCCCCAGATCAGCCCCCCGGGCCCATCCACCCTGGTATCCCACCCCCTCCCTGCCCCCAGATCAGCCCCCCAGGCCCATCCACCCCAGTGTCCTGCCCCCTCCCTGCTCCCAGTTCAGCCCCCCGGGTCCATCCACCCCAGTGTCCTGCCCCCTCCCTGCCCCCAGATCAGCCCCCTGGGCCCATCCACCCTGGTATCCCACCCCCCCTGCCCCCAGATCAGCCCCCCGGGCCCATCCACCCCAGTGTCCTGCCCCCTCCCTGCCCCCAGATCAGCCCCCCGGGCCCATCCACCCTGGTATCCCACCCCCTCCCTGCCCCCAGATCAGCCCCCCGGGCCCATCTACCCCAGTGTCCTGCCCCCTCCCTGCCCCCAGATCAGCCCCCCGGGCCCATCCACCCCAGTGTCCCGCCCTGTGACAGGACCTGCGGGGCAGCGTGGAGCGGATCTGCCAGTTCCTGGGCAAGCCGCTGGAGGCGCGGGCGCTGGACGGGGTGGTGGAGAACGCCTCCTTCCAGGCCATGAAGCAGAACAGGATGTGTAACTACAGCCTGGTGCCGGAGAACATCATGGACCAACGGATCAGCCCCTTCCTGAGGAAAGGTGGGCGAGGGGCTGGGCGGGGGCTCCCAGCTACCCCGGCCTGGCCTCTCCCAGCAGGGGCCCTTGGGGAAGACTCCCTGAACCCCTCCATTCTCTGCTTCCCACAGGGGTCCCGGGCGACTGGAAGGGACATTTCACGGTGGCGCAGAGCCAGGCATTTGACCGGCTCTACCAGGAGCAAATGCAGGACGTGGGCATCCGATTCCCATGGGACGAGGCCTGAGGGGTCACTGCCCCCCCTCCTACAGACAGCTACAGTCTGTAGGGACCCCTAGATCCGTGTGTGTGGGCACTTGAAGAGTGCACCTCCCACCCCCACCCTGCTCTAACCACTGGACCCCATCCCCTCTCCCAGAGCCAGGGATAGAACCCAGGAGTCCTGGATTCTGTTCCTGGCCTCTGTCACTCTACAGCCATTTGGGCTTATCAGCGTCCGTGCCTCAGTTTCCCTCTTTGTGGGACGGGGCTGAACCCCCCTCCCCTGGATTAACCCCATATGGCCTGCAGAGCCATGGCGTGTCACTAACAAACAACCCCAGCACCAGAGGGTGCGGCCACCGTGCAGGGAACCGGCCACCAGGGGGAGAAGCGGCTCCAGAAATGGAGGGGGTGGGACAAGCGTTCTCTGATACTGAGCCCTGCTTAGGGGACTGGAGTGTGTGTGTGGGGGGGGCTGCCTCTGAGGCCCCTTGTGGGTACTGTGCCCCATACAGAGGGTTTGTGCCAGGACTTGCCAGCAGCTCCCCTCCCCCAGCCCCATGGCACCCCCCCAGGTACCCACAGAGCATCCCACTCAGCCCCCTCCCCCCGATTCCTGCCTCCCCCATCTGGGATCAGAGCCCTGCCCCCCTCCCGAACTGCCTGAGCCCCCAGCACCTGCCCACAGCCCTCCCCCTCCCAGCGCTGTAAGGGGTTGGGGGGGTTAGCTGGGGCTTGGGGTGACTAACCCAACGTCCTTCCATCTCTGGCAGGGGCTGCAGCCTGGAGTCTCCTTCCCCCATCCCTGCCCCTGGATCAGCCCCCAGGGCCCATTTACCCAGTATCCCACCTCCTGCCTACCCTGCGGATCAGCCACCCAGGCCCATCTACCCCGGTATCCCACCTCCTGCCCTCCCCCCAGAACAGGCCCCGGGGCCCATCTACCCCGGCATCCCGTCCCTTCCTGCCTGCCTCCCGGATCAGCCCCCGGGGCCCATCTACCCCAGTATCCCACCCCCTCCCTGTCCCCCAGCTCAGCCCCCACAGCCCATCTACCCCGATACCCCACTGTGACCCTTTCATGGTTCTCCGGGGGTTCAGGGTGAATCAGCAGCACCAGGCCACCTTGTCTGTCCTCACCGGGGGAAACGGCCAAACCTTCTGGCTGGTGGCTATGCGAGTGCCCCACTCTGGGCCCCACCAGCCTGTCCCAGCCTGGGGCATTGGGGTTTGCCTATGCTGGCCCTTAGGGTCCTGGAGCGGGTCCTTGGGGCAGAGCTAATTTGAGGCTAAATCTACGGAGATAGTTACCCGCCCTGCAACCGCCCCGAGGTCTGCTCTGTCCCTGGGGCACCACCCCCTCCAGCCTGTCTGTGCCCAGCCCCTCAACTGCTGGGGACCCGCTTCGCGCTCAGATCGGCTGTCTCCATGGGAGCTCCTCCGCCCCCCTTAACCGCTGTCCCCTCAGTCCAGCCCTCTGCTAAGCACCTGGCCCGGGGTCATGTCTGCAGCAAAACCTAGAGTCAAACAGGAGCAAGTTTAAGGCTTGGAAACACATACAAGAAGAATATCAACCATGGGGTAGGGTCCGCGCTTATTCCTAGTTAAACTGGCTAGAACCCATAGTTATTACCAGTTAATAACCAGTCGGGAACCTGTAGTAATTACCAGTTAATAAACTGGCTAGAGTCATAAACACAGTCTAGAGCCTGAATTTATTCCCAGTTTCCTTTCCTGGTCCTTTCTCCCCCGTTGGTCCGCCCATCCAGCGCTTGTCCCATGGGAAAGCCAGGATCCACTTCTCACGAGAGGCTTACGCTGGCAGGGTGTTTTCTCCATAAGAGAGCCCAACTTGGGGCCCACACCACCACCACCACCCCCACATGGTTCCCCCCCTTTTCTCTCTGGTTGCACAGAGGTGTTTTGTTAATTCACTTTGCCCCAATGGGTCCCCCATGCAAAGCCTTTCTCTCAGGCATCTTGTCTAGGGCGTCCGCACGTGGCTGGGCCGGACCCCAGCTGTCCTCTCTTCTGGGTGAGTTAGCACCCAGAGCCACCGGCCCAGGGCCCCATTCCCCCTCCCAGAGCCTGGAGAGAACCCAGGAGTCCTGGCTCCCAGCGCCCCCCATCACAAGACCCCACTCCCCTGCCAGAGTCAAGAAAGAACCCAGGAGTCCTGGCTGGAGGGTGGGGGGTCCCCAAATGTGTCCAGTGTCTGAATCCCAGCACCAACTCCCCTCTGTCTCCGGCAGGGAGCAGCCCAAGAGGGTTCTGTTGCATTGGGGGAGGGTCTTTTCATAACCCTCCCCCTCATTTTCCTCCTTCTCTTACAGTGGCTGGCACCTAGGGCCCCCCGGACACCAGTCAGCAGTCCCACAGCTCCAGCCTCCCCACGGACCAAGCTCCAGGACCCCCACCCATGGGGGGCCGGGGCTGGGGGCATTCCCCCCTCATTCAGGGGAATCCCTCTTCACAAGAAAGTTGCAGCATTCCACATTTCCCATGGATGGATCACTTGGGGTGGGAGTGGAGATAGTTTGGGGTATGCCCTGCAGGCCCCCTCAATCTCTCCTCTGAGGGGCTGTACCCCAAGATTCCTGCAGCCCTGCACAGACAGCCCCTCTCTCCAGATTGCTGCACCCCAAGATTGGGGAGAGAGATCCATACCCCAAGAATTCCATCTAGATGGATTTGGGGGACCCCTTAGCTGTCTGCTCCGCACGTCCCAAATCCTCCCCTACCTCCTGGAAGAGGGAGTCCCCTTAGTTGGTCCCAGACCAAAGGATGGGACCCCAAATTTCATTTGGGGATTAGACACAGGGCCTCTACCCCAAGATCTGTAAATGGGGAGGATGCTGGGAACCCCTAAACTGTACCCAGAGGCCAGTTCATGCCGTTACAGGGTGCCCTGTGCTGTGGATGTAGTGGGGGGGGGGCTTGGGGTGACAGCAGCCCTACCTCAGTCCAGGATCTGGGCTCCCCCAAACAAGTACCCAGCCCCCTCATTTGTAAATAGCCCCAGCAGAGGTGGGAAGTCCCTGGGGGGGCTGCTGGAATGAGAACCCTGGAGCCCCTGCTCAGAACAGAGCCACAGAGAGGATCAAAAACCCTGAGTCGGTCTCCGTCCTGGGTGAGGGGTCCCCACGCCCCCAGCCCCCTTCCCCACCCCAAAGGGGTCGCATCCCAGAGCAGGGCGAGGGGTCCCCGTATACCCAGTCCCGCGCCCCACCCCAGAGGCAGCTGGGTAAATAATCCGGGGGGGGGGGGGCAGAGCAACAGCTGCAAAAACCTGCATCCCTCTCTGTGCGGTCGCGCAGGGCCAAAGCCCCGGGGGGCGCTGCGCCCCGCTCTGAGGGAAATCCGGCCGCGGAGGGGAAGGGGGCTCCAGTGGTGGGGGTGGGGCTGGGAGTCAGGACTCCTGGGTTCTCTCCCCGGCTCTCGGAGGGGAGCCGGGACTTCTGGGATCAGCAGCGGGCCCTGACGGAGCAGTGAGGTGATAGCGAGTGCCCCGTGGCCAGGTGGGGGGTCCTGCCCCACACACTCTAGTACCCCCCCAGCGGGGTCAGGGCTCTGCTTCCCCACCCCCCCCGGCGCGGTGCCTTTAAGAACTCAGCCGACCCGCTCTGTCTTCCCCCCCCGCCGACACGTGCCGCCCCATGTGCTGCCAGCCCCCCAGGCCTCTCCCCCTGCCGCCTCCCCGATTGGCTAAAAGTGGGTCAGGCTCCTCCCACCCTCCGGCTTCCTATTGGCCAAATCTAGGTCAGTGCTCCCCTCCCCCCGCCCATCGCCTCCCCCCCCCATGGCCCGGACACATGACCGGGCCGGGCGCACGAGTCTGGGCCTTGGCAAACATTCCCAGCCCGCCGATTGGCTCGGCCGGAGGCAGCTCGGGTTCAGGCCCCGCCCACTTCTTCAAGCCCCGCCCCGTTTTCCCAAAGCAGGGAGTCGGGCAAAAAAAGAGATTAAAAAAAAAAACCACCCAGCAGCCACCGACAGCTGCGAGGCGCTGGCGGAGATCGGGGGGCCGCTGAGCTGGGATCGGGGGGGCCAAACTTCCCAGCAACGCTGCACCCCAAAACCTTGGGGGTGCTCCCAACAGGAGAGGCCGGGGTGCTGGGGGGAAGAAGGAATCTCTGGCTCCTGCCCTGCGGACCCCCCGCCCCCCGGGCCACTGTGACACTGGCAGGCGTGAGAAGTTTTTTTGCTGCGGCAGAGAAGTCGGTGCCGGGGAGCTGCCCGGCTAAGGGGGGAGCCGGCTGTTTTGGGGAGCTGGGATTTTTTTTCTCAGGGTCTCCACAGCAGGGATCTGCTGGAGCGTGTTGCCAGACCAGATCCTTTCAGCTGCGAGGGATCAGCCGGGAAGCTCTCCTCGCCCTTGGGATCCCCAGCTCCTGTGGGCACAGCGGGGATCCCTGACGGGCCATGGCCAGGCCAGCTGCCCAGCTGGGCGCCACAGAGCGGCTGCCGAACCCTTTGCTCTCCTCCCCACCGCTGGGGGTGCCCGGGGCCGGCATGGTCAGCCTGAAGAGCCTCCTGCAGGGGCCCATCAAGAGCCCGGAGCGCAGGCCCAAGGACCTGACCACCTGTAAGTGCCCTGGCGGCCGTGCATCTGTCCGGTCCTGCGCGGGTCCGTCAGGCTGGTGATCGCCATCCCTACGCCACCGGCCAGCCAGCCAGCCCTATGTGCACCCCGCCATCTGTCTGTCCCCCCTTCCCCATAGGAACCCCACCATCCATCCAGCTGTCCATTCATCCATCCATCCATCCCCATAGGAACCCTGCCATCCATTCATCCATCTGTCCATCCCCATAGGAACCCTACAATCCATCCATCCATCGATCCCCATAGGAACCCATCCATCCATCCGTCCATCCATCCATCCCTCCCCATAGGAACCCTACCAGCCACCCAGCCAGCCACCCATCTATCCCCATAGGAACCCCCCATCCATCCATCCATCCATCCATCCATCCATCCACCCGTTTGTTCATCCATCTGTCCATCTCCATAGGAACCCCCCATCCATCCATTCAATTGTCATCCATCCATCATTCTCATAGGAACCCCACCATCGACCCATCCATCTACCCGTTTGTCCATCCATCTGTCCATCCCCATAGGAATCCCCCATCCATCCATCCCCATGCAAACCTTGTCATCTCTCCAACCATGAACCGCGCCATCCATCGCTTCCCCTAGCCCCCCTATCTAATCTTGGCAGTCTCTCTCCATACTGCCCTCCCATCCGTCCTGCCCTCCCTGTCGGCAAACTGCCCAGCACGGTCATATTGATATGGAAATACACCCCGGAAAGAGCCCTTGGTGCCCCTCAGCAGCCCGCCTTGCACATCCCTTGGCTGCTTTCAGCCCTTATTTGTCTGTCCAGTGGTGCCCACCCTCTCCCCCAGCTGGCTGTCATCTGGGGCAGGATTTGCACTCTGGGCTGGAAAGGGGCAGCCAAGAGGGAGGGAAAAGTGTGAGGAATTGTACCGGGACCCAAGCTCAGGGGGCCCCCAAAAGGTCTGTGTAAATGCAGTGAAATGGGAGGGGTCCCAGTGAACACGAGGTGCCCAGACCCCAAATTCCTCTGGGCCGGCCTGGCCATGGGGACCCCGCTGGGCAGCAGCCCTGGCTGCAGCTGGGCCCAGGCATGGACTCCTGGGCCACCAGGAGCACTGACTTGTGAGTGGGAGAGAGACAGAGGCAGAGTGTGTGTGTATTTGTGTGGTTTTGTGTACAAGACAGACAGACAGAAGTGGAGCAAGTGTGTGTGTTTATTAATGTGGGTTTGTGACAGACAGAGAACATGCGTATTTGTGTGAGAGAGAAGGACAGACAGAGGCAGTGTGGGTCTATTAGTGTGTATTTGTGTGTGTTTTTCTGTGTGAAAGAGATGGACAGACAGAAGCTGTGTGTGTGTGTATTAATGTGTGGTTGTAAGACAAGCAGAGTGTGTGTGTGTGTGTGTGTGTGAGAGAGAGAGAGAGACAGACAGACTGATAGAGGCAGAGTGTGTGTGTACTGGTGTGGTTTTGTGAGAGAGAAACAGACGGACAGAACCCGAGTGTGTGTGTGTATCTGTGTGTTTGTGACAGGCCCGGACCGAGGCAGAGCATGTGTGTGCGTCCTCCTGTATATTTGTGTTTGTGTGTTTGCAGGAATGGCCCTGGTTTTCCACCGGCCCCATCTGCTCCCACTGGGAAGTTCAGAAAAGTCCCGAGGCGCTGGGGAAGGTCTGGGGGGCAGAGTCTGTGCAGGTTCACTGTCTAATTGCGTGACACACACACACACAGAGAGCTCTAAATCCCCACAGCCAGCACACAGCCGGGACACGGGATGTGACAGGAGGCAGAGAAACGTGCACTGAGGGATGTTTTTTATTTTTTTTATTTTTTGCCTAAGGAAATGTTGGTAAAAAGCTGCCAAGCGCCTGCGCCCATGTGGACCCAGGGCAGGGGGTGGGTTCGGCTTTGACAGATGGGCAAGTCCCACATCAGGCCAGGATGTGGCCTCCGGGGTCAAGCCGGGGCACCCCCGGTGGGGAAGCTCTGACAAGGATCTCGCTAGCCACAGGGTAGCCCCCTCCCATTCCATCCCGAACTCAGCCTCCCTGGCACATACTCCCTGAAGAAGGCCCCGAGTTGCTCCAGGTCAGGAGTGAGGGGCATTGGCAGAGCTGGGGGGGGGAGCCCAGGGCTGGGCTAGCAGGGGCTGCGGGTCGGGAGTGAGGGGCACCGGCAGGAGTGGGGACGTGGGGGCTGCGGGCCGAGATTGAGGGGCACTAGCAGGCTTGTGCGGGGGAAGCGCCCCCCCCCAGGGATGAGCAGCCCCTCCTCCCATATGTGCCAGGGGAGGGGGCCCCTTGGGCAGTGACTCAGCTCTGCTCTCGGGGCGCTGCCCCGCTGGGCATGGGAGAAACTCAGCGCAGGGCGTGACCCGGGGCTGCCACCTGGCTTCCTCCACACATGGGCCGGGGAGTCAGGCCCCAGGAATGGGGTGTTGCCCGGGCATCCCGCCTGCTCCAGCCCCGTGCCAGCCGGCAGGCAGGGGGAGGGGCAGCCTGGAGTCGAGGCTGGACGGGGCTGGGAGATGTGGGGTGCCCACCCGGCCCATAGCCACTTGTCAGCGCTGTCTTCACAGGGCGTCCCCGCAGCCTTTGCTCCATTCCCCGCTCGTTTCTTCCCAGAACCCTTTGCGCCATTCCTCAGTCTCCTTGGGGCATCCCAGAATCCTTTGCACTGCTCCCCACTCTTCTTGGGGCATCCCAGAATGCTTTGCTCCCTGATCCCTTCCCTCCTTGACACCAGGCGTTGGGGGGGGCGGAGGTTGCTTTTGAAGCCAGAGGCTGAAGCCAGACACACTGAACCCCAGGTGTTTTGGGGGGACAGGGGAGTCGGGGATCACAGGAGGACTTGTGATGCAGTCAGCTGACCATGAGAAACCAGGACTCCGGGGTTCTCTCCCTGGCTCTGGGAGGGGAGTGGGGTCTAGTGGTTAGAGCCAGGGGCGCGAGGAGCCAGGACTCCGGGGTTCTCTCCCTGGCTCTCCCTGGGTGACTTTGAGGCTCTGGTGCAACAGTGCTGCGTGTGGGAGGCAGGAGAAGAAGGGGCTCTCCTCCCCTGGGGGCCAGGCCGCTCCCCCCACCAGCCTGGAACCCGCAGCCGCTGGGCCACACACAGGGGGGCGGGGGGAGAGCCTGAGCTGCGCACGCTGCAGTGAGCCGAGCCGGGGTCGCCCGAGGTGAGCCAGGCCTCACGTGTGCAGGGAGCGGGCGGGCGGCACGTGCGGGGAGCCAGCCCGGCTGCGGCTGAGGCTGGGGAGCAGCTGGGGCCTGGGGACAGGGCAGTGTCTGGCTGGCGCCGTGCAGGCCCTGACTGTCCATCCACCCCACCCATCTGTCCCCACATCCCCACTCTGCCTATCTCAGTCTCACTCGGCTTTCTCTCTCTTCACCATGATATCTCGCTCCTTGAGTTCAATACACCCCCCGCCCGCAGGGTCTCGGTGCTCTGGGGGGCTCTGCCATGCTCAGGGCGGGGGGCCCGGCTGGGCTCCAGTCAGTTTCTCCTCCTGGGTCTCTGGCGAACGCGCCCAGCTGGGGACTCGTGCCCCCTGCCCCCATTTGTGCTCGCAGATCCACGCACTTGTGCACTTCCTGGGGCACGCACCCCCACCCCCGTGTGCACACACTCACTCATGTGGGCACGACGACAGGCCCGCACTCGCGGACTCCGTTCCCTGGCGCTCCCCCGCGCTCGCTAGGGCATTCTCCCCACGCCCGGCCGCTTGCTCCCGCATTCCTGGGTGTGGTGCCACACCGTGCCTGCCGCTCACACCCCCAGCCCACCCCCCACACGTGCGCCTGCTTGTGCTCTCCCCCGTGCGTGCAGCCAGCGAGCTGTGCAGGATTGCACTTCCAGCGCCCCACGTGAGCACAGGCCGGCTGCCACTGGGAGCCGACACTCGGTCGCTTGGGAACGCGTCCGCGAAATCCCACAGCTCCCACACTCACACGGATTTGAACACCCTGTGGACTCTCACAGCAGGGCCTTCGGCAGACACACAAAGTGCAGGACTCATCTCTGCCAGCAGGGGCACACTTCCAGCCCCCCTTCACCCCACCCCCTTGCTCTAACCAGTAGACCCCACTCCCCTCTCAGAGCCAGGGAGAGAATCCAGGAGTCCTGGATCCCCCCCGCCCCAAGCTCTAACCACTCGCTCCCACTCCTCAACCAGAGCCAGGGATGGAACCCAGGCGTCCTGACCCCCCTCTCTCCCCCTCCAGGCCTGGCCAAGGAGAAGGAGCGGAAGATGGAGGAAGAGCTGGGGGGCGCGCGGGCGGGACAGTGTGCCTACCTGGGCTCCCTGCTGTGGGAGCGCACCCTGCCCTACAGCGAGATCGAGTACGTGGACCTGGACGAGTTCCTGCTGGAGAACGGGCTCCCCCCCAGCCCGGCCCAGCCGCCCTTCTCCCCGGCCAGCCAGGCCACCAGCTCGCCCTCCAGGGGCATCGCCGTCGACCTCAGCCGCCCGGCCTCCTGCACCTCCTCTGCCTGCTCCTCGCCCGCCGAGTGCCCGGGCAGCAGCGACGGGGACCAGTGCTGTGCCCCTGCAGGTAGCCGGGGGGCAGTGGGGCCAGGGGGCACTAGTAGGGAGCAGAGCTGGGAGGTGAAAGGGAGCACGGGGGGGGGGGGGGCAGCAGGGAGGTGGAGCTGCGGGGGGCAGTGCCCAGGGGAGCTAGGGGGCCCAGCAGCTTAGGGGGGCTGTGTCTGGGCGTGGGGTCTCTGCTGAGTCACGGCCTCTCTGTCTCTGACACGTGGAGGGGGCAGACCCCTGGGCCTGCCCCACTTACAGCCCCACAAGCCTCCCAGGGAGCGTGCACATGGCCCCATGCCAGGGAATCGCTCCCAGGGACGCTCCCATACCAGGGAATCCCCAGCCCCCCTACCCATAACGGGGAATCCCCCCACCACTGAGTTATCCCCCAATCCCCCCCCCATAACGGGGAATCCCCCCACCACTGAGTTATCCCCCAACCCCTCCCATAACGGGGAATCCCGCCACCACGGGGTTACCCCCCCCTTGGACTCTGGATGTCGCCGGCCCTTCCCACCCCGCCGTGTTCTCCTCTGGGCCCCCCCAGCTGGATCCCCCCTCTCGCCCCCCCTTCACACTCCGGCCCACGTGCGCCCGCCCGGCCCCTCACACGCGGGGGCGGAGGCTGCGGAACGTGACGCGGGGCGGGGGGGTTCGTGCGGGGACACGAGACCGCGGATTAGACACGGGATTCCCCCGCGCGGCGCCCTGCGCCCCCCCTCGCCGGGCCTGCAACCTTGCCCGCCCCCGTGCCCCCCCCGACCTGCAACCCCCCCCCCGCGCGGCGCCCCGCGCCCCCCCGGCCTGCCCCCCCTCCCCCCTTGCCTGCAACGTCCCCCCGCCCTGCTCGCTCCCTGCCCTGCAAGCTTCCCCCCCCGCCCTGCCCCTTCCCCACCCTTGCAACCTGCCGCCCCCCTCTCTCCCTGCTTCCCCCTCCCTCCAGCCTCCTCCCGGCGCTCGCTCCCTGCTCCCCCCGGCCCTGCAATTTCCTCCCCCCGCGCGTCGCCCCCCCCCGCTCTGCAACCACCCCAGTCTTGCAACGCCCCCACTCGCTCCCTGCCCCCACCTGCAATCTTCTTCTCTTCCCCCCCACTCACTCCCTGCTGCTCTGGCCCTGCAACCTCCCCCCTGCCCACGCTGCAACCTGCTCCCCCCGCCCTGCACTCCTGCCCCCGAGCCCTGCCCCCCCGACCTTGCACCGCCCTACCTCCAACCTCTTGCCGTGCAACCCTCCTTGCTCACTTCAGGACCCCTCCCTGGTCCTGCAACCCCGCCCCCCTTGCTCCCTGTCCCCCCCAGCCCCGCAATTCCCCTGCCACATGCTTCCTGCCCCAGTCCCTCTGCCCTCCAAACCACTGTGACCCCGTGCTCTGTGCTCCCCTGCCCAGAGTCCCCACCCTGTGCCCAGCAACCGCCTCTCTGCCCCCTGCTCCCACCTTCATCCCTGGCCCCCACACCCTGTCCTGCACCCACTCCCTGCATCTCCCTGCCCCCCCCCCACCTGGCACCCTGCCTCCTGCCTGCTTTCCTTCCCCCGCTTCCCAGCCTGCATCCTGCCTGCAGCCCCCACCCCGTATGCACCCTACACCTGCTGTGCACAAACACCCTCCCCCCCATTTGGAAAGGAATACCAGCCCCCTCCCCCCACACACAAGCACACACAGATACAGGGACCGGTCTGGGAGCCAGGACTCCTGGGTTCTATTTCCTGTTCTGTGACTTTGTCCAAGTCCCTTCCCCGCACCGTGCGGGTGGCAGTTTCCTCCCAGGGGAACCGCCCCGGCAGGTGTTTATGGGTCCCGGGCGGCGCTGGGATCTCTCCCAGCCAGGCTGCCCAGTACCTGGCTGATCCCCGCGAGCAGCAAGGTCCTGCTGGCTGTAAACCCGCCTCTAATCCCCTCCTGGCACCAGAGCTCCCCGAAGGGTGAGGGTGCCCTCCCAGCTGCCCCACGCCTGATCCCTGCAGAGCTCCTGCTAAGCAGGGTCACAGCAGGTCAGGGCTTGCATGAGGCACCCGCCTAGGAAATGCCAGCTGCTGGGGGGGGCTCAGCAGGGGGCGCTCTCCCCTGGCTGTCAGCGCTGGGCCCCTTACACCGGGGTGGTGCTGTGCTGGGGTGGGGGGGGCTAGGCAGGGGGGACAGCTGGATAGCTTGGTGCTGCCATCTGATGGTGCGACGTGGGAATGCCCCTTGCTCTGACCTTTTCCTGTCCGGCCCCGTCCCATCCTGTCCCCAGGTCCGGTGACCCCCGCCTCCCGGCACACGCCCAGCCCGGTGGACCCCGAGGCAGTGGAGGTGCTGATGAACTTTGATCCTGACCCCGCGGATCTGGCACTATCCAGCGTCCCGGGGCATGAGACCTTCGACCCCCGGAAGCACCGGTTCTCAGATGAGGAGCTCAAACCGCAGCCGATCATGAAAAAGGCGCGGAAAATCCAAGTGCCAGACGAGCAAAAGGTGAGTCCCAGTTCTGGGGGGGTCGTGGGGCAGGGGGCCTGTCCCCTCTAGGGGGCACCAGCTCCCATCTGCCCCCAGGGCAGGGACTGGCTGGCTCAGGGGGGCAGGGAATGGGACACGGGGCCTGTCCCCTCTAGGGGGCACCAGCTCCCATCTGCCCCCAGGGCAGGGATTGGTTGGCTCAGGGGGGCAGGGAATGGGACACGGGGCCTGTCCCCTCTACGGGGCGCCGGCTCCCATCTGCCCCCAGGGCAGGGATTGGCTGGCTCAGGGGGGCAGAGAATGGGACACGGGGCTGTCCCCTCTAGGGGGCGCCGGCTCCCATCTGCCCCCAGGGCGGGGATTGGCTGGCTCAGGGGGGCAGAGAATGGGACACGGGGCCTGTCCCCTCTACGGGGCGCCGGCTCCCATCTGCCCCCAGGGCAGGGACTGGCTGGCTCAGGGGGGCAGGGAATGGGACACGGGGCCTGTCCCCTCTAGGGGGCGCCGGCTCCCATCTGCCCCCAGGGCAGGGACTGGCTGGCTCAGGGGGGCAGGGAATGGGACACGGGGCCTGTCCCCTCTAGGGGGCGCCGGCTCCCATCTGCCCCCAGGGCAGGGACTGGCTGGCTCAGGGGGGCAGGGAATGGGACACGGGGCCTGTCCCCTCTAGGGGGCGCCGGCTCCCATCTGCCCCCAGGGCAGGGACTGGCTGGCTCAGGGGGGCAGGGAATGGGACACGGGGCCTGTCCCCTCTAGGGGGCGCCGGCTCCCATCTGCCCCCAGGGCAGGGACTGGCTGGCTCAGGGGGGCAGGGAATGGGACACGGGGCCTGTCCCCTCTAGGGGGCGCCGGCTCCCATCTGGCCCCAGGGCAGGGACTGGCTGGCTCAGGGGGGCAGGGAATGGGACACGGGGCCTGTCCCCTCTAGGGGGCGCCGGCTCCCATCTGGCCCCAGGGCAGGGACTGGCTGGCTCAGGGGGGCAGGGAATGGGACACGGGGCCTGTCCCCTCTAGGGGGCGCCGGCTCCCATCTGCCCCCAGGGCAGGGATTGGCTGGCTCAGGGGGGCAGGGAATGGGACACGGGGCCTGTCCCCTCTAGGGGGCGCCGGCTCCCATCTGCCCCCAGGGCAGGGATTGGTTGGCTCAGGGGGGCAGGGAATGGGACACGGGGCCTGTCCCCTCTAGGGGGCGCCGGCTCCCATCTGCCCCCAGGGCAGGGATTGGTTGGCTCAGGGGGGCAGGGAATGGGACACGGGGCCTGTCCCCTCTACGGGGCGCCGGCTCCCATCTGCCCCCAGGGCAGGGATTGGCTGGCTCAGGGGGGCAGGGAATGGGACACGGGGCCTGTCCCCTCTAGGGGGCGCCGGCTCCCATCTGCCCCCAGGGCAGGGATTGGCTGGCTCAGGGGGGCAGGGAATGGGACACGGGGCCTGTCCCCTCTAGGGGGCGCCGGCTCCCATCTGCCCCCAGGGCAGGGATTGGCTGGCTCAGGGGGGCAGGGAATGGGACACGGGGCCTGTCCCCTCTAGGGGGCGCCGGCTGTTCTCAAGTCTCTTTCTCGTTCGTTTTCTCTCCCTCTGCCCCCCGCCCCCCCCGCAGGATGAGAAGTACTGGAACCGGCGCTACAAGAACAATGAGGCGGCCAAGCGCTCGCGGGACGCCCGGCGCCTCAAGGAGAACCAGATCACAGTGCGGGCCGCCTTCCTGGAGAAGGAGAACGCCGTCCTGCGGCAGGAGGTGGCCAGCATCCGCCAGGAGCTCTCCCGCTACCGCACCATCCTCACCAAGTACGAGTCTCAGCACGGCACCTTGTAGGACGCCGGCCGCCTGCTCCGCCACACGCCCCGGCCCCCCCGCGGACGGTGGGGGGGGGCTGCTTCCCCGCAGCAAGGGGGCGCCCTCTTTCCCCCTTCCCCCGCTCCTGGGCTCTCCCCGTGCGGGGGCGTTTGGGCTCCAGCCAGCTCCCGCGGGTGGAGGTGACTGTCCAGGACCAGGAGCAAGGAGAGACATTGGCTTGGAACCGGACCCCGCTCCCCGTTCCCGGGCGGAAGTGGGGAGCCCGGCTGACTCTTTCCCGGGGAGCGGGCCGGAGTCGGGGGGGGTCTGAACTGGTGATGTGCCCCCCCCCAGCCCTGCAGCAGGATGAAGCAGGGGTTTGGACGGGTATGCGCACACACGCGCCCCGCCCCACTGAATGGAAGAGGTGGGTGGGAGGCACAGAGCCAGTCGGTGGCAGGGTTATCTGATGAGGGGGCTGGGAGCCAGGACTCCTGGGTTCTATCCCCCACTCTGGGAGGGGAGTGGGGTCTAGTGGGTTAGAGTCGGGGGGTTGGCAGCCAGGACTCCTGGGTTCTGTCGCTGGCTCTGGGAGGGGAGCGGGGGCCAATGGTTAGAGGAGGGGGCTCTGGCCTCCCAGTGCTGAGGGTAGAACCGAGGAGTCCTGACTCCCAACTCTTTACCCCCGGTGCTGGAAAAGAGACCAAGGGCTGTTACTTTGCCAGCTCTTGTGCGTCACCTAGTGGCGGCGAGTAGTAATAGGAACCTGTGGCTTCTATTAGTCACAGCCAGGGACTGAGTAGGGGGGTGGGCTGGGGCTGGGACAGTCCTCTGGGGCCTGGGGGTCCTTCACCCTAGTGCCCCACACCCCCGCTCTCCCTTCTTGCTTCAAACTGCTTCTCAACCGTCAGATTTCAGAGCAAGCAAGGCCAGTAACTTCGCTGGGGGGTTGGAATCCCAGGACTCCTGGGTTCTCTCCCCAACTGTAGGAGGGGAGTGGGGTTAAGTGGTGGAGGTGCAGGGGGGAACCTCTGACCTCTCAGGGCAGGGATAGAACCCAGGAGTCCTGACTCCCAGCTCTCCACTGTTCCAACTACCGGAGCTCCACCCCCCGCCGATCCTGGGGATCGAACCCAGGAGCCCTGGCTCCTGAGCTAACCACCAAACCCCACCCCCTGCCCAGAGCCAGGGAGGGAACCCAGGAGTCCTGGCTCCCAGCCCTGATCCTTTAACCCTTTGCACTCTGAGCACTTTTGAGGCGCCGGTGTTGCTGGCAGGGGGGACGTGCGGCGCGTCCCCCCTGGAACACTCCATGGGTTTGCACAGGGGCTCAGGGCAGGGTGGGGGGAGGGGAGAGTTCTTCTTAACTGTTATTATTATTATTCTAACGATTCGCTCTATATTTTGTTAAGTGCGGCCGGCCTGTCTGGGCCCTGCGCCTCGTGGCTCCCGCCCGGCCTCTACCCAAGCCCCTTCCGCTCCCTCTCGCCGGCTAGCATTTTCCAGGGGGTTTCTGTCTTTCCGGGTGTTTTTATGAAGCCGGGGCCCCAGGCGCTGCCCCACGGACCCTGGGTGTTTACCGGCGCGCCAGATCCTCGCCCGCGGGCTGCTTTTCTCGGGGAGCGGGCGAGGCAGCGTGACAGAGCCCCCCCGGCCGCTAGGCCATTTGGGGGAGAAGACCGCCACCCGGCCCAGCCAGCGCCGCCCGTGGGAGAGCTCCGCTTTCGGAGCAGGGCTAGACGGCCAGCCAGAGGCGGCACTTCCAAAGCGGCACGTGAATCTATTTTTCCGGGGGGGGAGACAGACAGACAGACAGACACAGCTACTGCAGCTCAGCAGAAGAGAGAACTTTTCTGGGGGGAGAAGAACTATTCCAGAGCAGCGCGGGATCTGCGTGGGGGGGCAGTCGGCCGGCCGCAGCGATCCCAGGCCGGCGCGCGACGCTGTTTTATATTTTTATGGAGGGGAAGGAAACTTATTTCATACAGAAAGAAAAAAAATATATAAGGGGGGTCTGAGATGCAGGGCTCTGTTTCAATGCCTGGTCGGGGGGAGGTTCTGGATGGTTTATTTTTTCCCTTGCCGAATGCTCGAGGAGGAACGCAGAAGGGCAGCCGGCCGCGGCCGCCAGCTGGTGCCGATTGTACCAGGGCAATAAAAGAGCCGAGAAAGCGATGAACAGAGAGCTTGGGGGTGGGAGTGTTCTTTGAATAGGGGGTGGGAGGGTGCACCCCTGTGGGGGCTGCCCCCTGGTCTGTGGGGGGAGGGTGTATGATGCAGGGCTATGTTGGGGGAGGGTCAGCCCCTGGGTTTAACGCCCCACCCCTGCCTCGTGGGCATGGGTCACCAGCAGGTTTTATTACCGCAGGCCGTAATATATATCAGCACAGTTGTGTGTGTCAGGGCAGCATGCAGGCACCCCAGCTGGCTCGGGGGCCGGGTCAGAGCCACCCCACAGAGGCCAGCGCCCCCTAAAGGGGAAGACCCCGGACCCCATTCCCTACCCCCAAGCCAGCCAGGTCCCATGCCCCCTAAAGGGGAAAGGGCCTGGGCCCCATTCCCGAGCCAGCCAGTCCCCGCCCTAGGGCCAGCTCAGGGCCAGTGGCCCCTGGGGGGGAAAGGCCCCATTCCCTAGTAGGTGATGGGGCCTTGTTTATTTTCACCTGACACTTATGGTGTGCTGCCCCCTAGTGGTCAAACCCAGCACTGCGCCTTCATTTCACCTCCAACTTTGCAACTCACAAGGGTCCTCCCCCCTTTAACTAATGGGGGATCCAGAGCACTGGACTCCCCCCTGCCCAGTGCTCCTCATTCCTGACCCACAGCCCCGGCTAGCCCGACCCTGGGCTCTCCCCTGCTCCTGACCCGCAGCCCCTTCCTAGCCTGGCCCTGGGCTCCCCCCAGCTCCGCCAGTGCCCCTCACTCCCGACCCGCAGCCCCCTGCTGGCCCGGCCCAGTGGCTGAATGAAGGGCACGGCCCAGAGGCCTCATGCTCTTGCTTTATTGCATAGGTCTAAATCACTTCAACACAGGGACGAAACGTGGGAACAGCGATGGCAGCTGCAGCGCACACGGGATTAACAGAGGGCCTGACACCAGCTGCCCCCCCCTTCACAAGGCACCCCGGGGGGAGTCAGAGCTGCCCCCCCCACACACACCACTGCATTGCTGGACAGCAGGGAAAATGAGTTAATGGAGCTGATAGGGAAAAAGGTCAGTTACTGGGGTAGATGGGCCCATGGGCATGGGGCAGATAAACAGAGGGTCAGATACTCAGGTAGATGGGCCCACAAGGCTGATCTGGCCCAGGAGGGACAGGGCAGGGAGGGTACCAGGGTAGATGGGCCCAGGGATCTGATCACTTTCAGCTCATTCTAGTTTCCTGCTCACATCAAAGTTATGGGGCGGGGGGGGAAGCTGTTAGAAGGACACACAGGACAGACAGATATTAGGCTCCCCTCCGGCGGCACAGGCGGCCTGGCTGTCCCCATTCACAGAACACAGAGGTTTTAGTGCAAAGAAAGCTCCAGGCTGTGTCTTGGCAGGGCCCTGCCGGGCTCCAGTGCGCCTGGCCCACCACTGCCCTCACCCACTAGACTTCACTCCCCTCCCAGCATCAGGGGAAGAACCCAGGAGTCTTAACTTCCCCCCCACACACACACACACACTAACCCAGTAGACCCCACTCCCATCCCAAAGTTTTAACTACTGCTCGGGTAGGGGAGTAGGGTCTAGTGGTCAGAGCTGGGGGGGAGGGGCTGGGAGCCACAACTCCTGGGTTCTATCCTGGTTTTGCAGCAACTGGTCTGCAAAGCCACTTCCCCCCACTGCCCTGGGTGTACTGGGAATGTCTTGCCTGCAGCCCCACCTCCAGCCCCTAGGGGGAGACATGGGGTACTGCACACACTCAGACACCTGCCAGCCCATCCCACTCCCCCCTGGTGGCTCTCCCCCCCAGGTACCGCCTCCCCCCAGTGGCAGGCGGTGGGAACGCGCCCCGGTTCTGACGCCCTAGCGCCCCCTGGCTACATGATAGGATGGGAATGAAAAAGGACCATGCTCAGCACCTCCCATTCCCGTTCCTTTCTCTCCTGTGACCCCCACATGGTGGGAAACACCCCCGCCCCTGCCCCGGGGAGGGTCATGCCTCTGCGTTACATTCATTCAGTGGATGATACCAGGATCTAAGGAATAAATAGGCAGCTTTAGACAGGAGCCAGGCAGGGGCAACAGCTTGGCACCCGCTGCACCCCCTGACCCCAGGAGGGAGGGCAGCACCCCGCCAGCCATCTCCTGCTACCTCCTGAAACAAGCCGGCCGGAGAGGAGGCTGGGGCCCCTCTCTCCGCGCCCAGCCAGGGGCATTAGCCGCTGGCGATCTTGAGGCGATTGACGCCGGTGATGAGTCTGGCGAGGCCCTGGTGCACCTGGCCCTGGATGGGGCCATACTCCACCCGCTCACCGTCCACGGTCAGGATGCCCTTGCGGGTGAGGGGCTCCAGGCGGAAGGCCCGGACGGGCACGTGGACGAGGTGGGGACACTCCTGCTCAAAGTGGCTGCCCTTCTCCATGGCCAGGAAGAGGCGGATCAGGGCGGCGCGGGAGATGCCGGCTTTGATGAAGCAGAGGTGGATGAGCCCGTCGTCGAAGCGGGCAAAGGGGGCGGTGAAGAGGTCAGCCCCCAGGTGGCTCTGGTAAATGGCCAGCACCAGCACAAAGTTGTCCTCCACTGTCATCCAGGAGCCGGGCACCGGCTGCCCCAGCGGCACCAGCAGCTCATCTGGGGGGCCGCCCACCCGGGCCTCGCCTGCCCCGCCGGCCAGCAGCTCCCCTGGCCCGGGCTCGAAGGAGAAGCTGGGCGGGGGCAGGATGGAGGCGGAGGAGGGGGGGCGGGGAGCCAGGCGAGGGGCAGGGCACGGGGGCTGGCTCAGCCCCCCGGAAGGCGTGGCGCTCCTCGCACAACCCCATGTCGGACAGGGCACGATGCAGGGGCAGGCGCTGCAGGGGCAGGTGGCCGTTGGGGGCCACGGTGATGCTGCGGGAGATGGGCCGGTGGGTGGTGGCATCGGTGGCAGGCAGGTAGGAGAGGCGCCCGCGGTAGGTGTGCATGGAGGCCAGGCGCACCAGGGTGCCCAGCGTGAACCGGGCGGCACCCATGTGCCGGTACTTCTCACTCTCGATGTCCACGTCCGAGACGAAGCCCCAGGCCACGCTGAGGCAGGAGAAGCAGCGGGCGCCCGAGGCCATGGTGATGGCCACCAGGTCCAGTGGGGCCACGGCTGCATGGCACAGCAGCAGGGTGCAGTTCAGCAGCAGCTCCAGGCCCAGTACCTGCTCCAGCCTGCTGGGGGGCAGGGTTGGGGGTGAGCCGCCCAGCCAGGGGATGCAGTCCTCCAGCAAAGCACCCCCCCACACACCGCCCCTTGCTAGGGGAGGGAGCCGCTCACCCCCAGCCCCCATGGGAAGAGCAGGTTGGGCAGGAAGTGCGGGATAGGAGTCTCCCCCCCACTCTCCACAACCCGCATCTGCTCCCCATGCACCCCCCCATCCCACCCACATACACACACCCCGGCCCCCACTCCCTTTCCTGACCTGGGTATAGAACCCAGGAGTCCTGGTTCTCACCCCCCGACCACTAGACCCGCCCTCCCAACCCAGAGCCAGGGAGAGAACCCAGGCATCCTGGCTCCCAGTCCCCCCCGCTAGCACTGCCTTTACCCTGCGTTACAGTTGATGGCTCCGGCTAAGGCGTTCCCCGAACCACTCGGTAAAATCCCAACTGGCATCTTGATCGCCTCCTCCCAGTCATGGCGCTCCATCAGCCCGTTGAGAACCTGCCCGGCAGAGAGGTGAACTGCTGTGGAGGCTAGTGGTGAGAGCAGGTCAGGCTGGCAGCCAGGACTCCTGGGTTCTCCCCCTGGCTCTGGGAGGGGAGCAGGGTCTAGTACAGAGGTGGGCAAACTACGGCCTGCAGGCAACATCTGGCCCGCAGGACCGTCCTGCCCAGCCCCTGAGCTCCTGGCCCAGGAGGCTCGCCCCCAGTCCCTCCCCTGCTTTGCCCCCTCCCATGCGGGCAGCGCTCTGGACAGCTGGGCTGCGCGCTGATGCAGGGTAGTGCATTTGGCTCCAGCCAGGAGGCGCAGCTCCCAGACATGTTGCTCTGAGCGGCATGGTAAGGGGGCCAGGGCTGGGGGTCTGGATAAGGAGCAGGGGGTCCTGGGGGACAGTCAGGGGATGGGGAGCAAGGGGGGGGTTGGACAGGGGGTGGAGGTCCCAGGAGGGGGCGGTCAGGGGGCAGGAATGGGAGGGGGCGGATAGGGGGTGGGGGCCAGGCCATTTCTGGAGGCACGGCCTTCCCTACCTGGCCCTCCATACAGTTTCACACCCCAATGTGGCCCTCAGGCCAAAAAGTTTGCCCACCCCGGTCTAATAGAGCAGGGTCCTGGGAGCCAGGACTCCTGGGTTCTCTCCTTGGCTCTGGGAGGGGAGTGGGGTCAGATCTGCAGCAGGGGAGGGTGCCAGGGATGTTGAGGCCGTTGGGGGGGGGGGTGTTACCTCATATAGGAGCCCATCCCCCGAGATGGCGACGATCCCATCCCATTCTGCCAGGTTGATGCCCTTCACCAGCTCCCGGGCGTGGTTAGGCCTCTCTGGGAACAGGGGAGAGACGGGGCACCAGACATGCAGCCCTCCCCCACCAACCCGTCTCCCTGCCCCTTCCCCCTGCCAGCCCTTCCCCCTCCCCCCCAGGCCCTTCGCCCTCCTCCCCATCCCATTGCCCTGCCCCCCAGGCCCTTCCCCTCCCCCACCCCCATACCATCTCCCTGCCCCCATACTGTCTCCCCTCCCCCCCCCAACTCATCTCCCCTACCCCCCAGGCCACAGGCCCTTCCCCTCCCCCCACCCCAACTCGTCTCCCCTGCCCTCCAGACCACAGGCCCTTCCCTAACTCATTGCCCCTGCCCCCTCAGGCTGCAGGCCCTTCTCTCTCCCGCCACCGGTCCCCCCTCACCTGTCTGGATCAAGTTAAAGCTGATGTCCGCCTCCGTGATCATGGGCAGCACGTGGGTCTGGCACCACTGGAGGGCCAGGCCCCTGCCCCCGAACGGGTTCAGCAGCAGAAGCAGCCGGCGCGGGCGCGGCAGGAGGCTGGGAGCGATCTCTGAAAGGAGAGAGCGGGGACAGCAGGTCAGTGGAACCCTGCCTGGCACCGCGATGCGGCTGCCTCTGGGGTGGGGCGCGGGAGCTGGGTATGTCTTACAGACTCCCAGGTCGTGCCCACTCGTGGCCCTGTGCAGTCCCTGAGGGGAACCCCTTTCAGTGCGACAGCCCTTCTCGGGGGTCCACTCTCTCGGGGGTTAGGCCCCTCCACCTCCTGGAACTGCACCTCTCCGAGCCTTAGCACGCCTGTCTGACCCCCGGGGCCTCCACTCCCAGAGGGAATAATGCCCCCCTGTTCCCTAGCCTGGAGCGACTCTCAGCCAGCGTAACAGGAGGGTTTATTGAGCGTCTGAACCCAGCATAGGAAACTCTCATATGGGGAGTCCTCACCCGGCGCTGAGATGCGGCTGCCTCTGGGGTGGGGCGCGGGGGCTGGGATTACAGGGCTGCTAATGGAATGCTGAACTGCTGAGCCACCAGATGCCCACGGGTATCACACACCTCGCCGGAACTAACCTCCCCCCTGGCAGCACATTAAAGGCTGACAGAAGATCCAGCCGGGCGAGGGAAGCCCTGTACTCTGTCCAGATCTGATACGGACGCCTGCCGTGCTAGCAGCCCCGCCGCTTCCTGTACACAGGGTACACGCGCCGGGCTGCCAAGAGCGAGCCAGAGGGGGGACATGGAAACACCAAAGTAATAAATGCTGCAGCCAGGAAGCATTTAAAAAAAAACAAAACAAAACACTCATACACACAGAGGCCACAGGCTCCAATCACCCGGTCTCACCTCAAAGCCCCTGAATCTCTCATCTTCGCTAGCCCACCCATTGGCAAAGCTCCCCAAGGAGAGGGGCAATCTGCAAGGCGCTCCTTCCGTTCCGAGCCAATCACTACATGCTTTGACTTCCCTGAAGCCTGTTGCTAGGCTGACCAGATAAGGGTGCTGCCGATTTTTGGTGCCTACTTTATGCCGCGGAGAACCGTGCCTTATGGAACAGCAGGTGTCCAGCAGAGAGCTCAAGGAGCAGGGGGAAAGGCTGTCGGCTTCAGAAGAGCTCTGCATGCATTGGCTGGCAACATGAAAACACCAGAGCCAGACTGGGCGTTGGGTGCATGGCAGTTACAATTAAAGCCAGACTTAACTTTGTTCAAACAGCAAACCCCAGCAATGGGGAGGGTAGCTGGCCAAACCTGAAAAACCAGAAACCAGCTTAGCAGCTGTTTGGACATGGCAGGACAAATCGTTGCCATGAAACCTTGGAGGCAAGGAGAGAAATCTCCCAGGCGAAAGGGTCAAACTCCAAACGCCAAAGCCTGACAGCCTAAACGCACAAGTTGCGGAAAATTCATATCCCAAGAGACGACACGCTTCCAGCCCAAGGCACATGCTTTAATAAATGCATAAAATATGGACATTTTGCAGCAGTTTGCCACACCCACGTGGTCTGAGCGGGGACTCGTATGATAGACGATCCAGATGAGACATTGTTCTGGGATTGATCACGTGTGATGCCAAAGAGCCTGCCTGGAGAGCAAAACTGAACATTCGTGGCAAGACTTACAATCGCCTTTGACCCCAACCAGAGCCTAAGTCACCTCACGCAGCCGTGACTTGCCCTGGAGGGCAGCCCGGGCCGGCTCATCGCAGAACCGACTTACGGAGACGACAGCTTTGCGTTCAGAGCGCACGGGATCAAAGACCAATGACCTTCTCGGTCACAGCCACAACAGGAAGAACATGGAGGATTTGATATTAGATGTTGGAAAGGAGATCCGGTAGAAAACAACAGGCCACAATTCACCGCAGCGGGATTTCAGTCATTTTGGTTACAACACCAGTAGCCCACCTTTCTTGCAAGCAAATGGAGAGGCTGAGGAAATCAGAGAGCCAAGAAAAATCCCACAGCAGGGAAGACCCATCCTTCGCTCTTCTGACTTACAGATCGACACCGATAGTGGCTCCCGGCCACAGTCCTGCACAGCTCCGGATGGCACGACAACTCAGAGCTCCGGATCCGGCTTTGGAAAAGAATCTATGAAGGGAGTCGGCCAAGTCGGACACAAAGGCTGAAAGAGCCTATGGACACTTCTAGGCCAGACGTCACTCAGTCAGAGAGCCGCCAAGTCTAGAACCGGGCGATCACATTCGCAACGGAGAAAAAGGATGGCAAACTCCAGCTGTCGAGCACCCCGACCACACACGATCGACACGTCTCCAGTGCGTTCATCGGAAGGAACGAGCCACAGAGCAAACCCCCACAGGTGGCGGACACAAAGCGAGGCACCAACCGCTGAAGGACGCCAGGCCGACCACAGCCAGGCGGTGCGGCTAACGGCCAGCCAGGCAGCCGAGCTGCAACACGGTCGGGTCATGTAATGAGAAACCCAGGACAATTCAGAGACACTTAGACTGATCCGCCCTGAGCTTCTGAGCCAGCGTGACAGTGGCAGGAGGGTGGAATGTGGCAGCTCGTTATACAGGGACCCATTGCGCAGCACTGGGATGCAACCCCTCTGGGGTGGGACACAGGGGCTGATTATACATGGACCCCTCGCCTGGCACGGAGATGCAGCCCCTCTGGCATGGGGCACAGGAAGAGTGCCCTCTACTGAGCCGCCGACCCCACTCCAGGCTGCATAGCTGGGGCCAGCACAGACTGCCAAGGGAGAGTGCCCAGCCCTATTCCATGCAGCCAGGGCACCCCTTCCCTTACCACAAGGCCCGGCAGGGTGAGGGAAGTAGATAATGAAGCCCAGAGGATGTGCAGGGAGGAAAGATTAACCCAGAACCACCACCACACACACTGCAGAAGGAATGCTGGGGCATGCAAACACTCATCTATTTCCTAGCATCTGCCAACCGGGGGCTGGGAGCCAGGACTCCTGGGTTCTCTCCCTGGCTCTGGGAGGGGAGTGTGATCTAGTGGTTGGAAGCAGGTGGATGCTCCTCACTCCAAGTCAAAAGTTCCCCAGACGGAGACGGCTGCACTTTACACCCAGGGCTGATAGTGTGGCAGGTTCTGCAAGGTCCCTGGCCCAGAGAGGCAGAGCTGATATCCCCACATACACCCAATGCCCACATGCCCCACAACCAACCAGCCCCACTCACACACCTCCCCCCCTCCGCTGCACCCATGCACACCCATGCCCCAGCCCCCCCACTCCATCCCTATGCACCCCCTGGAGCCAACCACCATGCCAGCAAGCCCCCATCCATGGCATCTGCCCCCCCCCAGCCCAGATCTGCCTTCAGGCCTCCCCAATCCCTCAGCAGGTGCAGAGAGGTGGGGAGCCACTGCCCAAGGCAACCCTGAGCCCCCGCAGGAGGGATCCTGACCCCCGGGGTTCGGGAGGCTTCTTGAGGGCCCCTGATGTGGTAGGGGTTAGACCAAAGGTGGGGGGGGAAGAAATTGGGGCCCCAAGGGGAGCCTGTGGGGGCGGAGAACAAAGAATCCGACAGCCCCACCTTCAAGACAATCCATCGACCTTTGGCCAGGCTGCCAGAGACAAATAAGCCCAGCCTGGCCCTGCCCCTGGATCCCGGCCCAGGACAAGGAAAGGACGGGGCCGCGCCCAGCCTTAGATCCCTGAACCTAGGCGTCACAATCCGGGCCCCAAGCACTGGGTCCCCAGCCCCACCTGCGGGCACAAACAATCCAGATAGCCTGTCTCCCAGCTGCCCCATACTCTAGGGGCTGGACCCCTCTCCCAGGGCCGGGGAGAGAACTCAGGCATCCTGCTGCCCAGCTCCCCGCCTCTCCCCGCTCTAACCACCAGATCCTCCCTTCCCTCCCAGGGCCAGGGAGAGAACCCAGACGTCCGGGCCCCCATCCTGGTGCCTGTAACCCCCCCCCACACAGGCTGTTCCGCAGGCAAAGCCAGAAGGGGCTAGCAGGGCAGGGGGCCCCTCTTCGCTGGGTCTGGTTTCAGGGATCTCCAGCAGCTGAGATCACGGAGGGAGCCATCGCTGGCTGCAGCCTCCTGTCCCGGGCACACATTCAGGGCCGGGGCAGTGAAACATCTAAGGGGGGGCTGACGTCCCATCTCTGGGCGCCGGACGGAACCATCCCTGGGTCTCCGCAACAGCATCTGTTTTGTTATTGTTACGGCGGGTCAAACTGGAGAGAACTTAGTCTCGGGTTCCAGGACGCCTGGGTTCTCTCTCCAGCTCTGGGAGGGGAGTGGGGTGTAGTGGTTAGAGCGGGGGGGGGGGGGGGGGCTGGGAGCCAGGACTCCTGGGTTCTATTTCTAGCTCTGGGAGTGCGGTCTAGTGGGTTAGGGCAACAGGGGTGGGGACTGGGAGCCAGGACACCTGGGTTCTCACCCCAGCTCTGGGAGGGAAGCAGGGCAGACAGCATAGGGGCAGCCTTACCTGTTTCGCTGGAGACGGGGATGCCCAGCACCAGGCACTTGATGGCAGCCGCCCATTTCTCCGCCACCGCTTGGTTCTTCTCGTAGTCGTCGGCCCCATCCACCTGGAAGGTCCGTGCCGCCCTCTGCCGCCCGCGCCCCAACCCCACTGCCACCTTCCTCTTCTTCAGCGGGTAGGCATAGACAGAAAAGTATGCCGCCCGGTCGGTCGGCGCCCGACTGCGCAGCGTGTGGCAGCCCACCACCTCGGCCAGGGGCACCACAGTGCGCTGGTCCGTCTCTGGCTTGGGCACCAGCCGCTGGATGTGCAGCGCCATCTGGGTCAGGCTGAGGGCGTAGCGGGAGCCCTTGGAAGGGTAAGCCCCAAACTCCCCGTGCAGCAGCGTCTCCGCGCCCTCGCCATACGGGCCCAGGGCGAGGTTCATCTTCCCGGTGGCGTCGTGGCCCACCCGGCCTAAGCTGCACCTCAGGTGGGTCCTTCCAGCACCATCAACTCTCCTCTAGGTCCCTACCCCACCCCGTCCCGCCCAAACCCAAATCAAACAGCCACTAGGACATGGGTGGGGTGGATTGGCACCAGGCCAGGGAACAACTAACCCACCAGGAGAAATTTCCAGACCCAAACCCCAGTCTGTTCTGCTGCCTCTGGCCCACCTGGACTCCAGCGGGATCTTCACGCCCTGTGACGCCCCATCCCCGAGGGGAGCACCCCGGGGCAGGAATCTTGGGGAATCTCAAGCAGCCAAGGAATGAGAGCCAGCCTGACTAAGCGGCTCAGCAGGGGGAAGGGCCCGCAGGGATCCAGAAGCCGGCTTTAGCCTTTCCCCTCCCCAGGGGCCAAGCAGGGAGGGGGGAGCTGAGTTGGGTCCAGCCCTCTCCCCCCTCCCCGATGTCTGCGTTCACCCGGGGGTGGGGAGCCCGGCTAGGCAGGAGGAAGCCAGGAGTCGCTGGGATTTTCAAAGACACTTCAAAAGTTTCTTGCCACCCCCGCCCAGGAATAGGGCCTGGGGAAATGGGGGGGTTGGAACCGATCCAGACCCTGCTCGGACCCCCCAGCTAGGGACGCAGGCAGGGAGCAGCCTGGCCCCGCACCATAGGGCAGGGGGGCTGGGAAATGGGCCCCGCGGCAAGGCTGCCACCTGCCACCATCCCCCTGCCCCCGGCAGCAGGTGCTTCCCCTCGCCCTCGCCCTCGCCCTCGCCCCCCTTCCCTCTGTGCCCCCTGCCTCTGCCTGCCTCCCTCCCTCCCTCTCCCCAGGAAGTGCTTCCAGCAGGCGCCAGCCGGCCTCATAAATGGAGGGAGGGGCTGGATCCAGCCAATCACAGAACTGTCCCCTTCCCGTCCCACCAATCAGGACGTTCGACCCCCACCCCCGGGCCAGGCGGCGGCCATCTTTGTGGTGGGCAGCACCAGCCCCACAGGTTTCGCCTTCCCTCCAAAAGCTCTTGTGACGGCCATCTTTGTTATGGGCGGAAAGAACTCGCTCCACCCTCCTCCCTGCGATTCAATGGGATGTGACGGCCATTTTGAGTGTGGGCAAGGGAGATAGCGTCCCTCTCTGTATGAACGGACGGAGTGGGGCTGCCATCTTTGTTCTGGGAACTAGGCCCTGCCTTTATTCCCAGCCCTCCCATAGAAATCAGACGGGCATGACGGCCATCTTGTATGTGGGCAAAGGAAATTGCTTCACCCTCCATAACAGCTAACGCATATGGCGGCCATATTTAGTAGGGGAAATGCAGAGCTGGACTCCCATTGTGCTAGGCGCTGTACATTATTTATTAGGGGTATTGTGGTAACACCTAGGACCCTCTTGTGCGAGGCACTGTACATTATTATTTCTACCAGGTGTTAATAGAGTGCCGCCCAAGAGCTCACAATCTAAGCACCCACAGCGATTTAAGTTTATTATAAGTAACAAATTAATAATGATTCTATTCTTATTGATTATTTGCATTTGCTAATACTTAAATGCTTCAATCAGACTCTATTTATTATTTTTAATAATGAGACACACACTCTTCTTCTAGGTTTCAGAGTAGCAGCTGTGTTAGTCTGTATTCTTCCCATATTGGTAGATAGATTTTTTGTCCCACCTGTGTGGTAACCAATTCCTCCCCTCCTCCTATCCCTCAAATTCAAATGTACAAGTAACTGCGTATTAATGGCAACTAGAGAGACTTGAAAATGAACGGATGGAAGAAGGTTTCCATTGGAAAATGCTGATCTGGTAACATCAAAACGCAGGCATGTGTCAATGTCTTCAGCAGCAAGCGTTTCCTTTCAATATGGGCCAAAGGTTTCCTTTCGGCTGCTTCCTTTGGACTTTGATGCTCTCCGTGATAAGGCAACACAATAGAAAGGTTTATAGGCGTCCATGAGGCCGAAAGGAAGCAACTTGAATTATTTCGCCCAAACAGGTGAGATTTCCACTTGAGGGAGGAAATGAAATTGCAACACATCAGAATTCCCCGTGGATCTGAGACACAGTCACTCTGGTCTAGCCTAGTGTCCAAACTAGTCTAGTCCGGCTAGTCTAGTCTGTCCAGTCACCAAATTCGGATCCGTTCTGCTCTGATGAAGTGAGCTGTAGCTCACGAAAGCTCATGCTCAAATAAATTGGTTAGTCTCTAAGGTGCCACAAGTACTCCTTTTCTTTTTGCGAATACAGACTAACACGGCTGTTCCTCTGAAACATGTTATATTGTGCTCCAGTTAACTCCAGTAGCCAATTCTGTTCTGCTCCAGTCTCCCCTGCCTAGTTTAGCCCCCATCTCTGTGAGAACTCCTCCTTCCTCACCCCACCCCACCCGACCCGCGGGCTGGGCTCCATAAACTCTATCAGCTGCTCTCTCATAACTCGGAGTCCTCCAGCACCATTGAGCCCGCCGGCCGGAGCGTCGCACGTCTGGCCGCGGTGGGGCTCTGCCTGCCGCCGCGCTGCCATAGAGTGGAGCGCCGCTCCCATCAGCCCCCGCGCGGCCCCGCCTCCTTCCTTCCCGGGCCGAGCCGCCGCTGACGCCGTCATGGTAAGACCCGGGGCCGCGGGGGAATCCGCTGCCATCCGCCGGGAGGGGGGCGCCGAGCCCGGGCCTGGGCCTGCGGGGGGCTGAGGCGGGGCCCCGGAGGGCCGGATCGCCCTGAATGGACGGGGGGGGGGGCCTCCGTCGGCGGGGCCTCCCCGCGCACATGCCGGGGGGCAGAGAGCTGGGGGGGCTCCTGGCTGGGGGCAGCTGGGGGGGGCATGTGAGATGGGGGGTACCCTGTGTGGGGAGGGAGACGGGGGGCACTCAGTGGGGGGGGGAGGGATAGCTTAGTGGTTTGAGCATTGGCCTGCTAAACCCAGGGTTGTGAGTTCAATCCTTGAGGGGGCCATTTAGGGATCTGGGGCAAAAATTGGGGCTTGGCCCTGCTCTGAGCAGGGGGTTGGACTAGATACCTCCCAAGCCTGATATTCTGTTCTATGATTGGGGGGTGGAGGAGGATATGTGGGGCAGCCAGCACGGGTGGGGGGGGGGGTGGAGGAGGGTCTGCAGGGCACCTAGCAGGGGTGGGGGGCACCCTGTGCAGAGGCTGGGAAGGGAGGCACCCCGTAAGGGGAGATGAGGGACGTGGGGCACCAAGTGGGGGTTGGGGGACCCGTGGAGCAGAAGGCATGAGGGTTACTGGGTGTGGGGGGGAGCCCCCAGCCCGGGGGGGCACCCAGTGTGGGAGCAGGGCACCCAGTGGGAGGATACAGAGCACCCAGGGATCGAGGGCAGGGGTGATATGTAATGGTGAGGGCACGCTGGTGGGGGGTACTGTGGGGTATGTGGTCTGAGAAGGGGGTGGCACAGGTGGGTGGGCTGTTTGAGGGTAACCCTGTAAGGGGCAGGGTGAGGAGGGGAGGACCTGGGGATTGGGGGGGGCATGAGGAGCTTGGGGAGACGGGCTATGGGGGCGCTGCTGTGCACACCCTGGGTGCGGGGGGTTCTAATTTGCCTGGGAGCCGTGGCCATTGGGGTAGCAGCAGCAGGGGATGGGGTGACTTACGGGGTACTAGGTGTGTGGGAGAGTCGGGGCACGCCTCAGACCCATAGCTTGGGGTGTCTGGCGGGGAGGACACCGAGGCGGGGGCCCTGACAGCGTCTGTCCCCCCCAGGGTGTCGATATCCGACACAACAAGGACCGCAAGGTTCGCCGCACGGAGCCCAAGAGCCAGGATATCTACCTGCGCCTGCTGGTCAAGGTAACGCCCCCCTGGGGGTCTGCAGGGGGCCAGGACGCCTGGGTTCTCTCCACAGCTCAGGGAGGGGAGTGGGGGCTAGTGGGGGGAGGGGCTGGGAGTGAGGACTCCTGAGAGGCAGGACACCTGGGTTCTGGGACTGGCTGCTGCTGTCTAATGTGACCTGTGTAAGCACAGCCAGGAGAGCCTGTCACTGCCTCAGTTTCCCCATGGTGCCCACGGGGGGGGGGGGGGGCGGCAAGGGCTCCCCCTGATGGCCGTGTCCCCCCCAGTTGTACCGCTTCCTGGCGCGCCGCACCAGCTCCCGCTTCAACAAGGTCGTCCTGAAACGCCTCTTCATGAGCCGCACCAACCGCCCGCCACTCGCCCTCTCCCGCATGGTAAGTGGGGACGGGGGGACCCACAGCCCCCTGCTCGCCCGGCCCTACCTGTGCCCCTCAACCCTACCCACAGCCCCTGCTAGACCAGCCCTACCTGTGCCCCACGGCCACCTGCTCGCCCAGCCCTGGGCTCTCCTCAGGCCCCTCATCCCAGCCCTGGGGCCACGCCCCAGCTCTGCCTGACCCGCAGTGCCCCTGTGCTGTTCCATTTGACTTGACACGTGGACTCATGGGTTCTCCTCCTGCCTGCGTCCCTGTACCCTGGAGACACTGACAGCGTGTCCTGGGAGGGCCATGTCCCGGGGTGCTGCGCTGCCCAGAGTCGGGGGGGTCTCGCTGATCCTCTGTCCCCTTCCTCCCCCAGATCCGCAAGATGAAGCTCCCAGGGCGGGATAACAAGACGGCCGTGGTGGTGGGAACCATCACCGACGACATCCGCATCCACAACATCCCTAAGCTGAAGGTGAAGCCGGGTGCTGCGGGGTCCCCATCCCAACGGGTTGGGAGCCAGGACTCCTGGGTTCTCTCCGGGCTCTGGAGGGGAGTGGGGGCTAGTGGGGGGGGGGCAGCACCGGGGCCGTCACTGACCCATCTCTCCTGGCAGGTCTGTGCCCTGCGGGTGACCCAAGGAGCCCGCAGTCGCATCCTGAAGGCGGGGGGTCAGATCATGACCTTTGACCAGCTGGCCATGGCAGCCCCCAAGGGCCAGGGCACCGTGCTGCTCTCAGGTGAGTCCCCCCCACGCCCTCTGCTGGGCCGGGCACTGGCCCTGCCCCACACAACCTGCAACAGGCAGCTGGGGCCAGCTGGGCTGCAGGGATGGGACTCAGCAGGGGGCGCTGTCCCCGGGCAGCCAGTTTGAACAAGGTGGGGGCATTGGGGCCAGCGCTGTTAGTGCTGTTGAAATTGACCTGCCCCACCCCAGGGGGGGCGCGTCCCAGCACTGGGGGAGGGGTCCCTGTATACCCAGCCCTCGTGCCCCACCCTGGGGGGGCCGCGTCCCAGCACTGGGCGAGGGGTCCCTCTGTGACCAGCACCCACGCCCCACCCCAGAGCTGGCCACCCCAGCCGAAGGGCTCTACGCAGAATTGGAAGGGACCTCGAGAGGGCGTCTAGTCCAGACCCCTACATGCATGGCAGGACTAAGGATTAGCTGGACCATCCCTGACAGGGGTTTGTCTGACCTGCTCTTAAAAATCCCCAGTGATGGAGATTCCACAACCTCCCTGGGCAACTTATTCTAGTGCTTAACCACTGACAGGAAGTTTTCCCTACTGTCCAACCTAAACCGCCCTTGTTTCAATTTAAGCCCATTGCTTCTGGTCCTGTCCTCCGAGGTTAACGAGAACAATTTCTCTCCCTCTTCCTTGTAACCACCTTTTATGAACTTGAAAACTGTTATCACGTCCCCTCTGTCTTCTCTTCTCCAGACTAAACCCAATTGCTTCAATCTTCCCTCGCAGCTCATGTTTTCTAGACCTTTATTTTTGTTGCTCTTCTCTGGACTTTCTCCAGTTCCTCCACATCTTGCCTGGAATGTGGTGCCCAGAACTGGACACCATGCTCCAGCTGAGACCTAATCATCATGGAGCAGAGCGCAAGAATCACTTCTCGTGTCTTGCTCACAACACTCCTGCTAATACAGCCCAGAAAGACGTTCGCTGTTTTTGCAACAGCGTTAGTGTTGACTCATATTTAGCTTGTGATCCACTGTGACCCCCAGATCCCTTTCCGCGGTACTCCTTCCGAGGCCGTCCTTTCCCATTCTGTATGTGTGCCACTGATGGGTCCTTCCTAAGTGGAGCGCTTTGCATTTGTCCTGATTGAATTTCATCCTGTTTACTTCAGACCATTTCTCCCGTTTGTCCAGATCATTTTGAATTTTAATCCTATCCTCCGAAGCAGCTTGGTATTGTCCACAAACTTTAGAAGTTTCCCCTCTAGGCTATTATCTAAATTCTTGATGAAGATAACTGAACAGAACCGGACCCAGAACTGATCCCTGCAGGACCCCACTCGTTAGGCCCTTCCAGCCTGACTGAACCACTGATAACTACTCTCTGGGGAGGGTTTTCCAACCAGTTAGGCCCCCACCTCACAGTAGCTCCATCTAGGTTGGATTTCCCTAGTTTGTTGATGAGAAGGTCTGCAAGACAGTATCAAAAGCCTCACTAAAGTCGAGATATACCCTGCCCAGCCTCGGGCACAGCTGTGTGGGGGATCCTGGCGCAGAACAGGGCCCTGACCACCTGGCACATGGAGTTGCTGGCCCTGGAGCTCTGCAAAGGGCCCAGGCTGCCCCTGTGGGCTGGTGCCTGGAGAAGCCCTCCCTGCACTGTCTCTGAGCCGGGGGGGTCTGCACCCCTATGCGAGGTTGTCACTGTTGATGTAACACTGTCTCCCCCCAGGGCCCAGGAAGGGACGCGAGGTGTACCGGCACTTTGGCAAGGCCCCCGGCACCCCCCACAGTCACACCAAGTGAGTGCAAACCCCCTCCCGCTCCACTGAGCCACTGCTCTGGGTCCCGCTTCCTGTGCCTGCCCTGGGGGTGCCTGGCCCAGCTAGGCTGAGCATGAGCCCTGGGTGGGGAGAAGTTCAGGTAATAGAAGGATATCCCCAGAGTGGATCATGTTCCTGTGTCTTGTGGGGGTCAGGCCTCCTGGGTTCTCTCCCTGGCTATGTGGGGTGGGGGTCTGGTGGTTGGGGGCCAGGACTCCCAGAGACACTAGAGCCCTGTGACCAGCCCCACTAATGTGTTGGGTCGTGTTTCAAAACAACCTGCCCCTGGAGCCGTCACTGGCTGTGTCCAGCTCCTGCAGGCACCTCACTGTAGGGTGCTCCCTGGGCCTTCCGCCCCTGGAGAGCAGGTGGGGGTCAGCCTGTGAACTGGGCCTGAGCAGAGGGGGGGAATCCCTGGCATGGGAGGAAGCTGGGTTGGGGGAGCAGCACCCGTGGGCATCCCGCTAACCCCTCTCTCCCCTCCCCACAGGCCCTACGTGCGCTCCAAGGGGCGGAAGTTCGAGCGGGCCCGGGGCCGCCGCGCCAGCCGGGGCTACAAGAACTAACTGCGCCGGCCTGCAGCTGCCTGGGTCCAATAAAGGGGTCAGAACCATGGGCTGGTGTCTGCTCTGTTCGCTTCCCGGGCGGTGCCCTTCCTCCTGACTATCCAGAGGGCCACGTCCCAGTGCGGGGCGAGGGGCCCCCGAATACTCGGTCCCCGTGCCCCACCCCACAGGGACTGCATCTCAGCACCAGGCGAGGGGTCCCTGGATATGTAGCCCCTGAGCCGCCCCAGGTTGTAATGGGGTCTGTATTAGCTCCTGTCCCTCTCCCACAGACAGCAGCTGTGATGGCGGCAAGAGTAGGTTTTGGGGGCACCTGCCCTTCCAGGGGGGCTCAGGCTCCCTCCAAGGGCTACCCCCTGACCTGGCTCCTCCTTGGGGCTGTGTAGGGTGAGCCCCATTATCCACATGGAGCAGTAGTGTGTCCCCCCGTCATCCCCCGCTCCCCTGCTGAATAGGGTCTCTCTGAGTCAGTGGGGCAGAGGGGAGCCCAGCAATTGGGTCACTTATGCTGGGAGTGGCCAGTGCCCTGCCCCTTCAGCCAACCTCCCACCCCAGGGAAGAGCTGGGGACAGGCCATGGAAAGCCTGCCCCACCCCTGCTCTCACTCCCTAGAGCCCACTCCCAGGAGTTGTCATCCCCCCCTGCTAAACCAACACTCCCAGAGTGAGGGGCCCAGGGCTTTCTCCATGGCAGGCTGTGGCTGTGGGGCAGGGCTGTGCCCACAGGGAGAGGGGGAGGGCTCACCTTGGGTTACAATACCCTCTGTCCATGCCCCAGATGGGTTTTGGAGGGTGCCCTGCTCACGGATCTCTCCTCACAGCCGTTACCAGGAACAAAGGGTTTATTTCCAACCAAAAAGGCGGGGGGGGGGGACAAATAATCCAGGAACCCACCTGCATTGAGAACAACAGGGCTGTGGCCCTGCAGGCCTCCTCCCCCCGCCCCAGTTTGGCAAAGGTGGGGAATTGCCTCCCCTTCCCAGCTACCCCCCCACCCCCTCAAAACGGCTAGAGCCAGGAGCAGCTGGGCAGAAGGGGGAGAAAACAGCCGGAAACTGAGGCAGAAAAGGTGATGCTAGAACCCAGCAGTCCCGGCTCCCAGTTTCTCTTTCTCCCTAACCCCACCCTCCCCCCAACTGGGAGGGGAGTGTGACTAGTGGTTGGGGGCGGGCTGGGAGCCAGGACTCCTGGGTTCTATCCTTGGCGGAGCATGGTCTTTGTGCCTCAGTTTACCCTCACCCGTGTGGAAGGGGGAATGATACAGCTCCAGCTGCTTCCAGTACCCAGTTACCATCCCATCGCCCTGCCTTCATGGGCTGGAATCAATGGGGGGCTTGGCCCCTCCCAGGGCTCAGGCCCACAGAGGCCAAATGTGACCAGTCTCCTTCCTCCTAGGAGCAGGATTCATCCCTCCGCCAACCATAGCCCCCTTCCTGTGCAGAGACACCCCCAGGAGGGGGCACCGTGGGGCCAAATGCTCTATCCAGGCTGCCACGCAGATCAGCTACAGCTGTGAGCAGGACCCCCTGCCCACCCCCAATGAGCCTCCTCAGGTGCTGCACCCCCAGATCTCCCCACCAGCCACTGGTGTGGGGGGGAGAATCCAGGCCCCTATCACAGCCCTACACCTGCCAGCCACTGAGGAAGGGGGGAATCCCCAAAGCCCCACCTCCCTCACCTATGCCAGCCCCATGGGCTCATGTAGCAGGCAGGCCAGGTAGCAGCAGATGGCCCAGGCCCGCCCCACCTGGCCCTCCATGGTGGGGGGCTGGACCCCGTGCAGGAAGCGGAAGCGCAGGGCCTTGTCAGCCAGGCTGGCCAGGCTGAGCAGCTGCAGGCAGGCCTCCCCCTGCTGGGCGCTGAGGGCCACGGGGCCGTCCCGCAGGAAGGGGGCAGCCCCGGCCCTGCCCCCCCCTCCCCGCCCAGCAGGGCGGCACTGCAGCAGGAAGCCACTGGGGGCGGCCAGGGCACAGTCCTGCAGGGCATAGAGCTGCCGGCCCCGGCCCTCGGAGCGGAGCTGGGCGCAGTCCAGCACCACCCGCGGGACGCCCCTGACCCGGGACGCCCGCTGCGGCTCGAAGCGCTCCACGCGGGCTGCACCACACCGGCACCTGGGGAGAGGGGGATGGGAGTGTCAGGCCCTGCCCTGGGGGGCGGGGGGCCCTCCGTGCCACCCCCATTCTCATGTGTGGGGACCAGCCCCTCCAGGCCACACCCCCTTCCCAGGTGGGGGGGACCACACCTCCCCCCCATTTGGAGGGCCTACCTATCCCTCTGGGCAACCCCTGCCCCTTGGGGGGGCGGGACCACCCCTCCAAGCCACGCCTCCTCTCCATGTGAGGGGTGGACCAGTCCCTCCATATTCCGCATGCAGATACCCAGGTAGGGATGGGGGGTTCTCCCCTGCTCCCCTCTAGGGGGCGCCAGCTCCCATCTGGTCCCAGGGCAGGGACTGACTGGCTCGGGGGCCGGGAATGAGGTATGGGGCCTTTTCCCTCTGGGGGTGCTGGCCCCCCGGGGGGGCTCACCTGGGCCAGCCGGGTCTCCATGAGCTGGGTCCAGCTGAGCCAGTAGCGGGAGGCAGTGGCCTCGGAGAGCTGGAAGCGAAAGGCCAGATCCTGCAGGAGCAGCCCCAGCCGCACCAGCACCAGGAAGAGCTGGGGCTCAGGGCGCTGGGGGGGCCCGGTTCGGCCCCCCGCCGCGGCTCCCCCTCAGACAGGAAGGCCAGGAATGCGGCCAGGCGCTGGGCGCTGCCGAAGCCAGTGTAGAACCGCAGCCCCTTGCTGTCGTCCCGGACGCTGGCCAGGCAGGCCCGGCCCGGCCCCCCTGCTCCTTCAGCTTCTGGCCGACGTGCAGCATTGAGCTGCGGCTCCGCTCCGGCTCCTCCCGCAGCCCCCGTGTCCGGCTCTCCAGCTGGTCCCGCTCGCACCGCAGGTTCCGGTTCTCCGCCTCCAGCGCCGCGATCCGCTGGCCCAGCTCCGACGCCACCACCCAGCACTCGCTCTCCGACCTCTCCTGCGGCACGCAGAGCCGGAGATGCAGCTGACTCTGGGGTGGGGCTGGGTATCCGGGAACCCCTCGCCCAGCGCTGGGATACAGCTGACTCTGGGATGGGGTATGGGAAGGGTGCTCCCTGCAATGATCCCCCTGCCCCCTCCTTGCAGCACAGTGCTCCCTACTGCCTCACCTGCAGCTCCTGGCAGCGCTCCTGGCTGGCAGCCAGGGCCTCCTGCGAGTTCTGCAGCAGCTGGCTCTGCCGATGCACCATCTCCTGCAGCTCCCGCACCGTGCGGCCGGCTCCTGTGGGATGCCGTAGGCCGCCTGGTCGTGCTGCATGGCCGGCTGGGTCCCGCCCCGGTGCTGGGCATAGCAGGGGGACGCTCCCGTCACCTCCATCAGCTCGGCTGCCAGAACCAGGTCCCCAATGCCAGACGGGGCTTCCACTGCAGGGACAGGGCGTGGGGTCACTGGGGGAGAGAACCCAGGAGTCCTGGCTCCCAGCTCTACTCCCTGCTCTAACCACCAGACCCCACTCCTCTCCCAGAGCCAGGGAGAGAACCCAGGAGTCCTGCCCCTCTGCGGGATGGTACTTTTGGCCTCAGGTGTCTCTCCTGGCAGCCAGCAGCCCGGACGGATTCTCCTTCTTTGGGGCTCCAGCAGGCTCCTCTGGGTGCCTCGCCGAGCTCTGCCAGGCACCTCATCCCGCACTTCATGTTCCGGCCCGTAGTGGGTGCCGGAGAGGCTGTACGTGGAGATCTTGGCAAACCAGTAAAGTGCCTGAATCACTAACGTTTGCTGCTAACAGCAGCCTCGTCAGCTGCCCATAGAGAGGCCACGCAGCGGCCTTCGCTTAACCAAGGCAGGAGGGGAGCAGGTTCCGGGGTCCTGCTACGAACGTGGAAATCGCTGATACGTGTATTTTAGAAAAATAGGAATGGATCTATCAGGGCATCGAGGCACGTTCACGCTAAAACCACATTTGGTTAAATTAATGATCAGAAGGAAACCTCTTGCCTGACCTTTAAAAATTGCTCGCTTAGCAAGTGTTCTTTAAGTGACATGTCATCGTATTAGTAACGTGTAAATAAGGGGGGAAAGTCTGAGTTTGTTTGTCATCGTATTACTAACGTGTAAATAAGGGGGGAAAGTTTGTTCGGGGGAGTTTCTTCAGGGACACTCCCTCTGGACGCATCTCAGGGTCCAGACAGAAGTTTGGCCGGCGGAAGCCTGTCACAGCGCCACTCGAGGGCCACACTCAGCTTCGGTAATTATCAAGGGTTGAGGGTGTTTCACTAACCTGTTGTGTAAGTGCCTGACACTAAGTAAAGTTTAGCTTTAAGTGAAAGCACTCTTGTGTTGTCCTGTTTGTGCCAGCCATCGATCGGCCGCGTCTCCCCTGACACCACCTTGCACAGAGGAAAAGTTACCAAGAACTTTGGGTTGAAAGTACCCTGGGGACAACATGGCTGGGTTCATGATACTCCTGGAGAAATTGGGGGCAATGGGGGATAGATTCACCAAGGGCAAGTCATGCCTGACCAACCTGATTGCCTTCTATGCTGAGATAACTGGCTCTGTGGATATGGGGAAAGTGGTGGATGTAATACATCTTGACTTTACAAAGCTTTTGATATGGTCTCACACAGTATTCTTGCCAGCAAGTTAAAGAAGTATGGGCTGGATGAATGGACGATAAGGTGGATAGAAACCTGGCTGGATCGTTGGGCTCAACAGGTAGTAATCAACTGCTCAATGTCTAGTTGGCAGCTGGTATCAAGCGGAGTGCCCCAGGGGGTCAGTTTTGGGGCTGGTTTTGTTCAACATCTTTATTAATGATCTGGATGATGGGATGAATTGCACCCTCAGCAAGTTCGCGGGTAATACTGAGGGGAGAGGTAGATACGCTGGAGGGCAGGGATAGGATACAGAGGGACCTAGACAAATTAGAGGATTGGGCCAAAAGAAATCTGATGAGGTTCAGCGAGGACAAGTGCAGAGTCCTGCACTTAGGACGGAAGAATCCCATGCACCGCTACAGACTAGGGACCGAAGAGCTTGGCAGCCGTTCTACAGAAAAGGACCTAGGGGTGACAGTGGACGAGAAGCTGGATATGAGTCAGCAGCATGCCCTTGTTGCCAAGAAGGCCAACGGCATATTGGGCTGTATTAGTAGGAGCATTGCCAGCAGATCGAGGGACGTGATTATTCCCCCTATTTGGCATTGGTGAGGCCACATCCAGTTTTGGGACCCCACTACAGAAGGGATGTGGACAAACTGGAGACAGTCCAGCGGAGGGCAACGAAAATGATCAGGGGTCTGGGGCACATGACTTACGAGGAGAGGCTGAGGGAACTGGGGTTATTTAGTCTGCAGCAGAGAAGAGCGAGGGGGAATTTGCTTGAAGCCTTCAACTCTGAATGTGTGGGCCCCTTACTGAATGAGGGAGGCAAACTAGTGACAGAGGATGTGGAAAAAGCTAATGTACTCAATGCTTTTTTTGCCTCTGTTTTCACTAACAAGGTTAGCTCCCAGACTGCTACGCTGGGCATCACAAAATGGGGAAGAGATGGCCAGCCCTCTGTGGAGATAGAGGTGGTTAGGGACTATTTAGAAAAGCTGGATGTGCACAAGTCCATGGGGCCGGACGAGTTGCATCCGAGAGTGCTGAAGGAACTGGCGGCTGTGATTGCAGAGCCATTGGCCATTATCTTTGATAACTCGTGGTGAACCGGGGAAGTCCCGGATAACTGGAAAAAGGCTAATGTAGTGCCAATCTTTAAAAAAGGGAAGAAGGAGGATCCTGGGAACTACAGGCCAGTCAGCCTCACTTCAGTCCCTGGAAAAATCATGGAGCAGGTCCTCAAAGAATCAATCCTGAAGCACTTGCATGAGAGGAAAGTGATCAGGAACAGCCAGCATGGATTCACCAAGGGAAGGTCATGCCTGACTAATCTAATCGCCTTCTATGATGAGATTACTGGTTCTGTGGATGAAGGGAAAGCAGTGGATGTATTGTTTCTTGACTTTAGCAAAGCTTTTGACACAGTCTCCCACAGTATTCTTGTCAGCAAGTTAAGGAAGTATGGGCTGGATGAATGCACTACAAGGTGGGTAGAAAGCTGGCTAGATTGTCGGGCTCAACGGGTAGTTATCAATGGCTCCATGTCTAGTTGGCAGCCGGTATCAAGTGGAGTGCCCCAAGGGTCGGTCCTGGGGCCGGTTTTGTTCAATATCTTCATAAATGATCTGGAGGATGGTGTGGATTGCACTCTCAGCAAATTTGCGGATGATACTAAACTGGGAGGAGTGGTAGATACGCTGGAGGGGAGGGATAGGATACAGAAGGACCTAGACAAATTGGAGGATTGGGCCAAAAGAAATCTGATGAGGTTCAATAAGGATAAGTGCAGGGTCCTGCACTTAGGACGGAAGAACCCAATGCACCGCTACAGACTAGGGACCGAATGGCTAGGCAGCAGTTCTACAGAAAAGGACCTAGGGGTGACAGTGGACGAGAAGCTGGATATGAGTCAGCAGTGTGCCCTTGTTGCCAAGAAGGCCAATGGCATTTTGGGATGTATAAGTAGGGGCATAGCGAGCAGATCGAGGGACGTGATCGTTCCCCTCTATTCGACATTGGTGAGGCCTCATCTGGAGTACTGTGTCCAGTTTTGGGCCCCACACTTCAAGAAGGATGTGGATAAATTGGAGACAGTCCAGCGAAGGGCAACAAAAATGATTAGGGGTCTGGAACACATGAGTTATGAGGAGAGGCTGAGGGAGCTGGGATTGTTTAGCCTGCAGAAGAGAAGAATGAGGGGGGATTTGATAGCTGCTTTCAACTACCTGAAAGGGGGTTCCAAAGAGGATGGCTCTAGACTGTTCTCAATGGTAGCAGATGACAGAACGAGGAGTAATGGTCTCAAGCTGCAGTGGGGGAGGTTTAGATTGGATATTAGGAAAAACTTTTTCACTAAGAGGGTGGTGAAACACTGGAATGCGTTACCTAGGGAGGTGGTAGAATCTCCTTCCTTAGAGGTTTTTAAGGTCAGGCTTGACAAAGCCCTGGCTGGGATGATTTAACTGGGAATTGGTCCTGCTTCGAGCAGGGGGTTGAACTAGATGACCTTCTGGGGTCCCTTCCAACCCTTATATTCTATGATTCTATGATTCCCTGAAGGGGGGCTCCAAAGAGGATGGAGCTGGGCTGTTCTCAGTGGTGGCAGATGACAGAACAAGGAGCGATGGTCTCAGGTTGCAGTGGGGGAGGTTTAGGTTGGATATTAGGGAAACCTATTTCACTAGGAGGGTGGTGAAGCACTGGAATGGGTTTCCGAGGGAGGTGGTGGAATCTCCTTTCTTCGCGGTTTTTAAGGCCCAGCTTGACAAAGCCCTGGCTGGGATGATTTAGTTGGGGTTGGTCCTGCTTTGAGCAGGGGGTTGGACTAGAACCTCCTGAGGCCTCTTACAACCCTGATCTTCTGTGATTCAATAAACCAGAGATCCCTGTCCCCGGCTGAGGGCGCTGCTATTCCCCATTCCTCCAGCCCTGAATTTACCCACAATCCCTCCTACCTCTCCCCACCTTCCCTTTGCAGCCATCCCAGCTGGAGCAGGATAACAACCTACTACTGCTGCCAGCTCACGGAGCCAATTCTTCAGGGGCTCCGGGTGGGTGTTAGGGGGCTCTGGTCCAGGGCCTGAGGAACCCAACTTCTGTTGCCTGCCCTGGAACAGCCCCTGGAAAAGGAGCATCCGCTGGGTTTCTGTGCCTCTGGTTCCCTCTCTGTAGGAGGGGATAATGCGCCCCGGCCTCTCCGCCAGGGGGCGTCGGGAGGGTACAATCACGATGAGACGCTCAGGGGCGAGACAGACCAGGACTCCTGGGTTCCACTCCCAGGTCCATTTTCCTGCCCAGTGTGGAGAGGCGATTGTGGGTCGGGAGTGAGGGGCACCGGCAGAGACGGGGGGGAGCTGCGGGTCGGGAGTGAGGGGCACCGGCAGAGAGGAGGGGAGCTGCGGGTCGGGAGTGAGGGGCACCGGCGGAGCCGGGGGGGGGGCTGCGGGTTGGGAGTGAGGGGCGCCGGCCAAGCCGGGGGGGGGCTATGGGCCGGGAGTGAGGGGCGCCGGCCGAGCCGGGGGGGGGGGGCTACGGGCCGGGAGTGAGGGGCGCCGGCCGAGCCAGGGGGGGGGGCTACGGGCCGGGAGTGAGGGGCGCCGGCCGAGCCGGGGGGGGCTGCATGTCGGGAGTGAGGATCGCAGGCGGAGCCGGGGGGGGCTGCATGTCGGGAGTGAGGGGCGCCGGCCTAGCCGGGGGGGGCTGCATGTCGGGAGTGAGGGGCGCCGGCCGAGCCGGGGGGGGGCTGCGGGCCGGGAGTGAGGGGCGCCGGCCGAGCCGGGGGGGAGGGGCTGCGGGCCGGGAGTGAGGGGCGCAGGCAGAGCCGGGGGGGCTGCATGTCGGGAGTGAGGGGCGCCGGCCGGCCCGGGGGAGGCTGCATGTCGGGAGTGAGGGGCGCAGGCGGAGCTGGGGGGGGGGTGGCTGCATGTCGGGAGTGAGGGGCGCAGGCGGAGCTGGGGGGGGGGGTGGCTGCATGTCGGGAGTGAGGGGCGCAGGCGGAGCCGGGGGGGGGGGTGGCTGCATGTCGGGAGTGAGGGGCGCAGGCGGAGCTGGGGGGGGGCTACGGGCCGGGAGTGAGGGGCGCCGGCCGGCCCGGGGGGGGCTGCATGTCGGGAGTGAGGGGCGCAGGCGGAGCCGGGGGGGGCGCAGGCGGAGCCGGGGGGGGGCTACGGGCCGGGAGTGAGGGGCGCCGGCCGGCCCGGGGGGGGCTGCATGTCGGGAGTGAGGGGCGCCCCCAAGGCTGGTACCTGCAGCGCTGCAGGGGGGGGCTGGGCTGCAACTTTCTGGCCCCTCAGCCTCGCTCTGGCTCGAAGATGGCGGCTGATCTGAGCCTGCCCTATTCGGGCCCAGCCGGGAGTGGGCGCATCTGCCAGGGACAAAGATGGCGGTGGCCATGTGTGAAGCCCGGGGCGGAGCTTGACTTCCGCCAGAAGCTGGATCTTATCGCAGGGAGGGGAGAGAGATAGGACAAAGGGGGCAGAGCTCTTCCCCTGCCAGAGCTGGGGAGAGAACCCAGGAGTCCTGGCTCGCTGCCCCTCCCCCCACTCTAAGCACTAGCCCCCACTCCCCTCCCAGTCAGGAGAGAACCCAGGAGTCCTGGCTCCCAGCTCTCACTCGCCTGCTCTCACCACTAGACACCACTCCCCTTTGAGACACGGGGCTGGAACCCAGGAGTCCTGGCTGCCGACCCCTCCCCAGCTCTGCCCCTACAGCTGTCAGGAATGCTGCCCTGGGCAATTCACGCCCTGCGGAGCTCAGGCCCGTGTGGGGCAGGGGCCAGGCATCTGCCAGGGAATTGGGAGCTGCTTGCAGTGTCTGGGGCTTTGTCATTAGCTTCTGTGCAGGGAGCATCCTGACATTGCCTGGCGGGGGGCTGGGAGCCGGGACTCTTGGGTTCTCTTCCCAGCTCTGGGAGGGGAGTGGGGCTGATGGTTAGAGCAGGGAGGCTGGGAGTTATCCAAACAGCTGTGTCAATGACTCTCTCTGATCCACTCACGCCGTTTACACCACCTTTAGCTTTTTGTGCCTTTGTGGCCAGAATTTGGCGCCGGGCCCCACGAAAGTCCCGGCGGGTTCAACGGGAGCCAACTTTCTCCTGAGTTTTCCCAGAACTGCAGCTGCTTGGGGCTCTATGCAGAACACCCCAAACCCTGCCAATTAGCAACACCGCGGATTTGGCTCTAACAGGTGCACTGGTGGCAGCTTCTCTTCCAAATGGGAACCCAGGCATCCCGGTGGGAGATGCCGCTCGCCCACTTATTACTCTAATCACAGGGCTGCCAGCAGCTGAGCAAGCTTGTTAAGGAGGTGTGTTTTCCTCCCAGCTTTCCTGGCTCTGGGCCAGGCGGCCAGGCCTGGTAGCAGGTGACGGGCGCGGGAGGGCAGGAAGTGTTAGCAAAGCCAGCGCTCTTGAGACGGGCTTGGAGCTCGGCAGCATCACTCGTTTGGATCTTTATGTGGGGTGAGATTGACCCCAGGGAGCTGAGATCAGAAGCCGGCCCTCCTTACCCCCAGTGCAGTCAGGGGTGACTCCGGATTGACCCCGGGGGAGCTGAGATCAAGGGTGACTCTGGATTGATCCCGGGGAGCTGAGATCAGAACCCAGCCCTCTCTGCCCCCAGTGCAGTGAGGGGTGACTCCGGATCCAGCCCAGAGGTGGGTGGCTCTGTCCCATGGTGGAGGGTGTTTCTCATTCATGTGCCATGGGGTGCTCTGAGCCAGCCTCCCGCAGTTGCTGTGTAGGCGGTTCCCAGCCCCAGGGCTCAGGGCGCTGGCTCGATGCCTTAGACCCAGGGGATCCCCGCATCACTGCGACAGCTGCTGAGCCAGCCAGGTGCTGCCTCCCGCCCTAGGGCAGGTAAGAGAGGGGGCTCCCTCTGCGGGGGGTTCTCCCTGCACACACAGCCCGGCTGGGGATGGAGGGCTGGGGGCTTGGCCTGGGGGGGGCCCCAACGGCTCTGTGCTGGCTCCCTCCTTCGCTCCGAGCAGCTCCAGTGTCTGGTTCTTCCTTTGCCCATGGGCCCCTTGCCTGGGGCAGCCCCGGTGCCAGCCAGCAGCAGCAGGGCAGAGCTAGCCAGGGGGAGTGCGGCCGGAGGATGACAAAATGTACACAGGTAGGGATGGAGAGAAGTTGTGTGGGAGGGTGGAGAGGGTGTGGGGTTGGAGAGGTTCCCATGGGGCTGGGTAGAGGAATGGGAGGGTGGAGTGGGTGTGGGATTGGAGGGCTTTCTGTGGGGCTGGGTAGAGGAGTGCGGGGGATGGAGGAGGTGTGGGGGTGGAGAGGTTCCTGTGGGGCTGAGTAGAGGAGTGGGGGGGTTGGGTGGAGGGGTTTCGGTGGGGCTGGGTAGAGGAGTGGGGGGTGTGGTGGAGGGGTTCCCATGGGGCTGGGTAGAGGAGTAGGGGGTGTGGTGGAGGGGTTCCCGTGAGGCTGGGTAGGGGTGTGGGGTGGAGGGGTTTCCATGGGGCTGGGTAGAGGAGTGGGGGGGTTGGGTGGAGGGGTTTCCGTGGGGCTGGGTAGAGGAGTAGGGGGTGTGGTGGAGGGGTTCCCGTGAGGCTGGGTAGGGGTGTGGGGTGGAGGGGTTTCCGTGGGGCTGGGTAGAGGAGTGGGGGGGTTGGGTGGAGGGGTTTCTGAGGGGCTGGGTAGAGGAGTGGGGAGGTTGGGTAGAGGAGGGGGGATGGAAGGGGTGTGGGGGTGGAGGGGTTCCCCTGAGGGCCGCCCCACACATCAGGCTCAGGCTGCAGCTGAGGACACGTGGCTCCTGGCTCTGCTTGTGGCCAGCTGCGTGACTCTGGCCACGTCCCTGATCTCACGGGGCCTCAGTTTCCCCATCTTTACAATCTTTCAGCCTGCCAGCTGCACAGGGCAGCACGGTTTCCCTGCGTGTGAGCAGCGCCTGGCCCAATGTGGCCTCGCTCTCGGCCCCTGGGCAGCCGTGGGGTCCCACCCTCCATTAGGGTACTGACAAGAGCCATAAGAATAACGTGAACAATCGGAGGCGAAGAAACGAACTCAGGCACTGTGATTTCCCCTGGCATTACCCCGTCTCTCAGACACAGCTCACTGGGGACACCACGTTTTCAACTACCCCCGAGGCTAGAACAGCAGTAAATAGACTCAGCTTGTTTACTTTGATAGCTGCAGTTGCATTCAAATTGTGTAAGACTTTTCACAAGCTGGGACCAGGGAGCTCTGCCCGGCCTCTCCAACGCTACAATAACACTGATAATCGTTCAGAACATCTGTCTGTTTATATTGCAGCATTAAAATACATGCACATGTGCACACGCGATGTTATGAGGGAGGGCCTTGATGGTTACCATGAATCATGATAAAGCTGAAGGGTGTAATCTGTTGGGTTACCTAGAAGGAGCAATTAAGCTGATGGTATGTAATGAGAGTGGGAAATGACAGAAGCCACCACCCAAGGCATGGTGCCAAAAGGCAAGGCCTGTGCAAAAACAACAAAAAGCTAATCCAGGGAGATGAAGAGGGGTTTTCCCAGGATGCTGGAACTAGGGTAGAGGACATTTGGTTTCTACTCCTGCCTCTGCACCTAGGCAGCTCCAAGTCACATTGATCGCTCTAGGCCTCCTCTTCAACATGAGGATAACGTTCCTGACCCCATCTGTTTACACGTCATGGGGGTGGCTTAGCCAGAGACACAGTGGCCATGGAAGAAAGCAGCGAGACAAAGCTTTTTGGGGCACAGGACTGTCTGAATGCAGGCCTGGATTTCTGAACAAGGAACCGCCCTGCTGCTGCTTGATCCTAGTGCATTGAGGGAACTAGGCCTTTGCATCCATTCTTGGTCACCCCAGATCACACAGGACTCCTACCAGCCATTTCTCCTCCAAGTGATCGGACATTGACGGACTGCGCCAGCTGAATTGGGCAGCAACATTATGCATCAGTCAGTAGCTTTGGGCGGTGGCAGAAGATGAGCCATCATCAGTTATTCATCCCACTGCCCCTCCGTGGCTGGATTCCAGCCTTGCCACAGACCTGGGCATGAAACAGCAGCTGGGCAAAACTTTCCAGACGAAAGTTTTCATTTGCTGGGGGTGGTTCTAGGCATTGGGTGACCGAGACCTTGCACGAACTTGTGGCGATTTTGACACATTTTTTTGGGTCGGGGAAAAAGCGATTTGCGAAAAGTCCAACGGTTTGATTTTTAGGGGCAGGGGATTCATGCTGCTCTGCCGCTAGGAACTTCCACCCATTTTATTTGATCTTTTTAAAGGCAAAAGTGTATTTAAAACCCCGCTTGCCACTGGGCCGAAACAAAAATGTCTGATTTGCCAAAAACTCTAAAACAGAAAAAAAAAATCCATGTTTTGCCCCATGTGTAGGTTCATCAATTCTAAAGCCAGAGGGGACCCTAGTCTGCCCTCCTGTCTAGCACTGGCCAGAGAACGGCCCTGCAATAACTGAGCAGATCTGTTACAAAACCAGCCGATCTTCATTTAAAAATGGGTGAATTGTCCCCCTGGTTTGTTACTCTGACTGTTCCAAATGTAATCCTCGTTTCCAGGCTGAATGCATCTTGCTTCGACTTCCTGCCATCAGATGGTGTTTAACCTTCTTTTACTAGACTGAGGAGCCCGTTATGAAATCGCTGTTCCCCATGGATAGACTGGGATCAAGTCACCCCGAGCCTCCTCATCAAGCTAAATAGACTGAGTCCCAGAGTCACTCACTCTCAGGTAAAAAGAAAAGGAGTACTTGTGGCACCTTAGAGACTAACCAATTTATTTGAGCATGAGCTTTCGTGAGCTACAGCTCACTTCATCGGATGTTTACCGTGGAAACTGCTGCAGACTTTATATACACACAGAGAATATGAAACAATACCTCCTCCCACCCCACTGTCCTGCTGGTAATAGCTTATCTAAAATGATCAACAGGTGGGCCATTTCCAGCACAAATCCAGGTTTTCTCACCCTCCACCCCCCCACACAAATTCACTCTCCTGCTGGTGCTAGCCCATCCAAAGTGAATTTGTGTGGGGGGGTGGAGGGTGAGAAAACCTGGATTTGTGCTGGAAATGGCCCACCTGTTGATCACTTTAGATAAGCTATTACCAGCAGGACAGTGGGGTGGGAGGAGGTATTGTTTCATATTCTCTGTGTGTATATAAAGTCTGCTGCAGTTTCCACGGTAAACATCCGATGAAGTGAGCTGTAGCTCACGAAAGCTCATGCTCAAATAAATTGGTTAGTCTCTAAGGTGCCACAAGTCCTCCTTTTCTTTTTGCGAATACAGACTAACACGGCTGTTCCTCTGAAACCTGTCACTCTCAGGTGGGTTTTCTCACTCTTGAACCATTCTCCTGGCTCTTCTCTGGCCCCTCTCTGATTGATCGCTGTCCTTCCTGAACGGCGCACACCAGAGCTAGACACAGGCTCCCAGCAGTGGTCGCACCAAATCTAGAGGTCAAACAGCCTCTGCTCCATCTTAAGATTCCCCTGTTGACATGCCCCAGGCTCGCACAGGGAGCTCACGTTCAGCCATATATCCGCCACGTCCTCCCAGGTTTCTGCAGGGTCCCGGCTTCCCACAAGAGAGTCCCCCGGCCTGGAAACACGGCCAGCGTCCTTTAATCCCAGGTGGCTACGGTGATGTTTAGCCGTGGATTTGTGACCTTTCTCTATCGGAAACCTCCTGCACATCCGAGGTTCGTATGTCTCCCCGACAAGCAACTAAGGCCGTCCTCCTCCCCTCGACTTCACACAGAACCGTGGGTCAAGTTCGGCGCTTTGCTCTTGTCTCCCTGGCCAGGTCAGAGCGGCTCTAAAAGAATCTGTAGCTGCATGCCAGGCTCAGGTGGGACGCTCTATACTAAAGACAAGACATCGGCAGGACAGGGCTTCATCTGGGGCTGGGTACCCCAAGCCCCGACCTTCCAGCCTCCCCGCCTCCAGGTGAGTTTCACCATCGACACAGAGCGACCTGCGTGTTCCACATCAGTCCTACCAGAACAAGCCGCTCCACCCCTGGGCGAGGCGGAGGGAACAAGCGATTCATGACAGTCTTCACGTTGGGGACGGCAGACAGGAAGAGCTCGGGGCACCACAGCGAGAGGCGTGGGAATGTCCTAGATTATGGCTGCTGCAAATTGAAAAGCCATCGACACTCGGCCACGTGAGGCTGGAAGGGGCCTTGAGGGGGTGTCCGGCCCAGCCCCCTGTGCCGAGGCAGGACCAAATCCACCTAGATCATCCCTGGCAAGGGTTTGTCCGATGTGGTCTTGCAAATGCCCATGGATGGGGAGCCCACAGCTGTTCTGGGGAGCCGGGTCCATAGTTGAATTCTCCTCCCCATTCGAACATTTCCCCTGATTGCTCACCAGGATCTCCGTCGCCAGCAACTCAACGATCGATCCCCAGCCTCCTTAGACCAGCCTGGTACGCCTCTGTAGGCCGCTATCGGCCCTCCTCAGCCAGCTCGTCTCTGGCTGGACCAGGCCTGGTTCTTCCGCCTTTTCCCCATTGGCTGGGTTTTCTAATCCTCCCACTCATTTGGCTCCTCTCCTCTAGACTCTTTCCAAATGTGGCCAAATCTCTCTGAAAGTGCAGCACCCCAGAATGGAGCTTCCCCCCTACCCGGACAAGCAAGCCTTCCTGTGGCTCACACTCGACCCTCCTGTGCACAGGGCACAAGTGATCCAGTTTGTGATCCACTAGACACCCCTCCGTGTGCTGTTTTGCGGCACCCCTGCCTAGCCAGCTATTTCCACCTCACTGGGCCACTGATTTTCCCTTCCCAGCGCCGTTCTCTGCGCTGGTCTGTTGCGAAGGCCTTCTTGCTGATTTCAGCCCCATTCGCCAATTTTTCAGACCCCTCCCAGTGTGGGCCCATCCGCAGGTATCCCAGGCAGGTCGGGAAGGAGTCGGGTTTGAAGTGCTCAGGGTCAATTTCTCAACCAACCGCAGACTATGGCCGTAACCCTGGAAACTCAGTGAGAGGCTGAGTCAGGAAACCGCTGCTCGTGCACAATCAGACTTTCACTGGGTCTCTTCCTGCGGGTGCTGGGGCCCGTTCGGGTTTTAAGGAGGAGCGAGCGTTAACTCTCGGACTCCTGGTGTCTGTCCTCACTGGATAATTAGTGACTAATTGTCTGATTTCCCCCTCCCCTCTTCCGCCATCCTAGTTCTGCACCGATGTGAACATGGAAATCGGCAAATCTCAAGAAAGTGTTAAAGTGAAGGCCAGGTTTGCGATCCGAATCCGCTGGCACGGGGCCTGGTGCTGAGCATTGGCTCCAGTCTGGTAGCCAGTGCAGGCAGCCCCGGGGGGACGGGCGGCCGTGGGGAACAGAGCCAGGATCCCTATACAGGAGAGTCAACCCGGCTCGTGGCCTGAGGCTGGAGCAGCCTCATGAATCGCTGGGTGGCCTGGCCACCACTGCGGGGGAGGGTGTCATGTGACGCACGCCATGGGCATGACTCAAATGCACACACAGAGCAGGGCCCAGCCCCTCCAGCAGGGGGCAACACACACAGAGAGCAGGGGATGAGGGGTAACTCTGAGGGCTCCTGCCCTGTCTAATGACCCTCATGCCTCCCCCATTGCCAGCCCCAGGATGTTCAAGGAATATTTCCAGTACAAGGGGATCAGCTTCCCCAGGCTGATCTACTCGGAGCAGGGGCTGCGGGAGGTGGAGAACGAATTCCAAGTCCAGGATGATGACGTCTTTAACGTCACCTACCAGAAATCAGGTACCGTGGGGCCCTGGAGCCAGGGCTAGAGCTCTGGGAGTGGGGTCGAGTGGTTAGAGCAGGGGGCTGGGAGCCAGGACTCCTGGGTTCTCTCCTCGCTCTGGGTGGGGGTTAGGGATTCTGAGGACCGCACAGCACTGGGGGGAAGGGGGTGGTTCCCCGTTGTCCATAGCAACGCTCACCACAGGCTGTCGCCATAGGGACCGTCTGGATGCTGGAGATCCTGAGCCTCATCCACAGCAATGGGGACCCCAGCTGGTGCCGCACGGTCCCTAACTGGGACCGGGGGCCCTGGTATGAGACTGTCTTGGGCCTCCAGAAGGCACGGAGCAACCAGGCACCCCGGCTCATCAGCTCCCACCTGCCCGTCCAGCTCTTCGCCAAGTCCTTCTTCCAGTCCAAGGCCAAGGTGCGGGAGCTGGCTCTGGGGCCGGGGCGGGGTGGTGGTGGTGGGGGATGTAAGGCAGAGCCTTGGCTCTGGGTTAAAATAAAATTCAGTTTCTGGCTCCTTTGGTTGTGGAGAAAAGCCCCCAAAATACAACTCTGCCAGAGTTTGCAGAGAGCCTGAGCCCATTGATCTCCCCCAGCACCTTTCCCAGCATGCACCCAGGGGCACAGTCCCCCAGCCCCTTCTGCAGCATGTACCCCAGGGGCCCAGTCCTCCACTGCAGCCTCTCTTCCAGCATGCACTCCTGCGGCCCAGCCCCTCCCCCAGTATGCACCCCAGGGACCCAAGCCCCCCAGCTCCTTTCCCAGCATGCACCCCGGAGCCCAGTCCCTCAGCCCCTCCTGCAGCATGTACCCCGGGGCCCAGCCCCAGCCGTTCCCCCAGCATGCACCCAAGGGCCCAGTCCCGCCCCCACTCACCCCGTGTCCCCCCCAGGTGCTGTACACATTGCGGAACCCCAAGGACGTCTTTGTCTCCCTCTACCACTTCGCCCAGATCTTCCGCCCCTACAAGGAGCCGGGGCAGCTGGACCAGTTCCTGGAGCAGTTCCTGGAGGGAGACGGTGAGTGCCATGCGGTGGGCGGGAGGCTGCCCCCCCCACCTGAGATGCCCCCCATGACCGCCTCCTTTGCATTTTCAGTGCCCTTCGGCTCCTGGTTCGACCACGTCAAGGGCTGGATGGGCCTGCGGGACCAAGAGAACTTCTTCTGGATCACCTACGAGGAGCTGCAGCAGGTGGGGGAGGGGGCCCTGGGATGGGGGGAGGCGCGGATCCCAGCAGAGGGGAGGGGAGATGGGGGAGGCATGGGGTTGGGGCTGGAGTAGCTCCAGGTGGAGAGGATCTGAGGGGGGATCCCTGAGGGCAGAGGGTTGGGGGCTGGGTTCGCCCAGGCAGGGGGAGTTAGAGCTCACCGTTACCCCTCCTGCAGTTACCCCACCCCACCAGCTGAGGGTGCTGTTGCCCCCCTCCCCACCACCCTGTAACCATGGACATGGGGGGCCTGTGGGTCAGCTCCCCCTGGAGCAGAAATCAGGGGCTCTAGGTCCGGCCTTAGCTCAGCCACGGTGCCCCCAGCCCCGGATGCAAGGTGACAGGACAGACGCCTCCTTGGCCAGGCAGCGGGCTGAGCCATGCCCCCCGACTGAGCCTGGTGGGGCTGGGAGACGGGGGAGGGACCTGGGAGCTGGTGCCGGCAGAAGGGTCACAAAATGCAGCAGTGACACGGGACCCCGCCCCCCGCAAGAGTGCGAGGGACCAAACCCAGGCACTGCGCCACGTGGGGTCCTGCTTCCTTGCGCCACCCAGACATGGAGTCACCGAGATCGGGGCCCCATCGTGCCAGGCACTGTCTCGGAGAGCTCCAAGTGTAAATCGACAGACGGTGAGAGGGTAAACTGAGGCACAGCAGAAGGCCCATGACTTGTCCAGGGTCACCCAGCGGTTCAGTGACAGAGCCGAGCCGAGACCCCAGGAGTCCCCCAGTCCATCTCCAGCCTCCTCCATCCCAGCCAGGACTCCAGGGACCCATCTCTGAACCGTGCCAGGGGCTCCCGTCCCCGCTTCTGTCTCCCCCGGGGCTGGCCCGAGGCAGGATGGGGAGGTCCCCTCAGTCGGAGAGTCCCCCTGAGTTAGATCCACCCCGTTCTGAGGTTCTCCAGCGCGGCCCGAGGCCTTCCTGCCTCGGTTTCCCCAAGCCTGGTGTGCCCCTGAGGGAGGCCTTGACACTGACCCCCTCCCCTCCTGCCCGCAGGACCTGCGGGGCAGCGTGGAGCGGATCTGCCAGTTCCTGGGCAAGCCGCTGGAGGCGCGGGCGCTGGACGGGGTGGTGGAGAACGCCTCCTTCCAGGCCATGAAGCAGAACAAGATGTGCAACTTCAGCCTGGCTCCCGGGTTCCTCCTGGACCAGACCCAGAGCTCGTTCCTGCGGAAAGGTGGGGCTGGGCAGGGGGGCTACGGGAGGCGAACGAGGCCCCATAAGCTGAGTCCTGGATGAGAAGAGACGTAGACCCTGGCTCAGCTCCGAATGACGGGGCTGTGGGTTGGGAGTGAGGGGCACCAGCAAATCTGGGGGGAGCCCAGGGCCGGCCTAGTAGGGGGCTGTGGGTTGGGAGTGAGGGGCACTGACAGAGCTGGGGGGAGCCCAGGGCCGGGCTAGCAGGGGGCTGCGGGTCGGGAGTGAGGGGCACCGGCAGAGCTGGGGGAGCCCAGGGCCAGGCTAGCAGGGGCTGCGGGTTGGGAGTGAGGGGCACTGACAGAGCTGGGGGGAGCTCAGGGCCGGGCTAGCAGGGGGCTGTGGGTTGGGAGTGAGGGGCACCGGCAGAGCTGGGGGAGCCCAGGGCCGGCCTAGTAGGGGGCTGTGGGTTGGGAGTGAGGGGCACTGACAGAGCTGGGGGGAGCCCAGGGCCGGGCTAGCAGGGGCTGCGGGTTGGGAGTGAGGGGCACCGGCAGAGCTGGGGGAGCCCAGGGCTGGGGTAGTTGGGGGGGGTGATGTGGTGGCCACTCCCATAATGCTCTCTGCTCTCTCTCTGTCACAGGGATTGCCGGGGACTGGAAGAACCAGCTCACCGCAGCCCAGAGTGAGAATTTCGACCGGATTTACCGGGAGCAGATGCAGGGGCTTGATCTGAGCTTCCCCTGGGACGAGCCAAGCCCCCAGCCCTCCCCACCCTCTACCAACTGCTCAGGCCCCTCACCGGGCAGCAGCTGAGACAGGAGGGAGTGCAGTGCACTGGTTAGAGCAGTGGGGCTGGGAGCCAGGACTCCTGGGTTTCAGGTTTAACAATCGAAAACAGGACTCCCAAGGGCGGGGATAGGGGTGTCCTTGGGCAGTGGGGTGCATGTTGGGTGCTGGGGGTCAGGTGTCCAGGAGGAGTAGGATGGGCCCAGGACTCTGTGTTCCCAGTGGCTCCCCGTGGGGCGGGTGAAGCTCAGTAGTTGCGCTAACCACTAGACCCCACTCCCTGCACCCTGTGAGGCCATGTTAGTGGCCCCTCTGGGAGGTCTCTTGGGAGAGGATGGAGCTCCCCCCCGCCCCCGGCAGGATCCCTGCCCCATTTAGCCCCCACAAGGTGCAGAGGGAGTGGGAGAGGGGTTAGTTCAGTGTGTGTGTGTGTGTGTGGGGGGTGTCAAGGGTCCCCCAGGATCTGGCCTCCTCTTAACCTGAGATCTGTAGTAAACACAGAACAATAAAACTCATTTCTCGCTGGGTACCTAATGTGGCCACTCAGGGGGGAGGGAGGTTGGTTGTCTGGGGATCCCTCACCCAGTGTTGGGCCAGGGCCCGGCAGCGGGGGCTGGGTATACAGGGACGCCTTGCAGCCCCTCAGGGGTGGGGCACGGGACTGGTTATCTGAGGACGCCTCGCTTGGTCACACTCAGGGCAGGTCCGGCCCTCTCTCGGCGATGGGCTCAGGCTCTCAGCACGCTCAGGCAGGGTCTGTCCCCCTCCAGTCACATTTCCAGACTTTTCTTTGCAGCGTGAGGCCTAGAAACGCCCTGTTCCTTCTGCCCGGCACCTGGCACCGTGCCCAGGCTGGCTTTCGCTCCCCCCACTCCAGCAGCTGAAAGCAGAACCCGAGTCGTGGCCCCATCACTTTTATTGTCGCGGGTCGCTGGACAGAACTGTCAACAGCCAGTCCTAGCACGTCTCCATCCGTGCACAGGGGGCGTGACTGATCCCCCCCCGCCATCAACCCCCCCGGGGCCATACAGTACCCCTGTCTGACACCTTCCCCCCCCCCAGACTGCGCCACCCTGACCCGGAGGGTCCCGACCGCAGAAACCCAGCGGCTCTGAGTCCAGTGTGAACCCCAGGGTCCCTGCAGGAAGCCAGCTGCATGCTGGGGGGTCCTGGCACCCTAATACCCCTGGGAGCTGAGATACAGAGCACCCCTCCCCCTGTCTCAATGGGAACCAATTTCCCATCCCTCAGGGATCACAGCAGGGTCAGGCAGTGGGGCAGGGACGGGTGGGACTCTTAGACCCACAGTTCTACATCCTGACATTCCCCCCCCCCGCAAAAAAATGGCATGGTCCAGCTAGGGAAACCCCTTCCCCCTGTTCCAGAACACGGCATGACCCATCTAGGGACACCCCTTCCCCCCCATCCCAGAACATGGCATGACCCATCTAGGGACACCCCCTCCCCCCATCCCAGAACATGGCATGACCCATCTAGGGACACCTCCTCCCCCCATCCCAGAACATGGCATGACCCATCTAGGGACAGCCCTTCCCCCCCATCCCAGAACATGGCATGACCCATCTAGGGACACCCCCTCCCCCATCCCAGAACATGGCATGACCCATCTAGGGACACCTCCTCCCCCATCCCAGAACATGGCATGACCCATCTAGGGACAGCCCTTCCCCCCCATCCCAGAACATGGCATGACCCATCTAGGGACACCCCCTCCCCCATCCCAGAACATGGCATGACCCATCTAGGGACACCTCCTCCCCCCATCCCAGAACATGGCATGACCCATCTAGGGACAGCCCTTCCCCCCCATCCCAGAACATGGCATGACCCATCTAGGGACACCCCCTCCCCCATCCCAGAACATGGCATGACCCATCTAGGGACACCTCCTCCCCCCATCCCAGAACATGGCATGACCCATCTAGGGACAGCCCTTCCCCCCCATCCCAGAACATGGCATGACCCATCTAGGGACACCCCCTCCCCCATCCCAGAACATGGCATGACCCATCTAGGGGTACCCCTTTCCCTCATCCCAGAACATGGTGTGATTCCCCCCCCCCCATCAGACCCATAGGCCCATCTAGCCCAGCATCTAACCCTAGAGGGGACGGGCCTCATGCCCTGTCCCGCCCCTACCCAAGGCCAGCGTGTCCCTGCCCTGGGGCCAGTGCCCCCTAGAGGGGAGGGGCCCCGGGTGCCATTCCCCACTTTGTCCTTCCACCTCCAGTGCAGGCTGGACTGCTCCTCAGTTCACCCTTCCCTGGGCCACTATTCACGAGCCCCCCCCCCCACTGCCCCTCCTCCTCGTCTCACCCTCTCACAGGGTCTGTTCCCTTTGACCCCCCCAGCCCTCTCCTCTGCCCCCCCCGACCCCCCCAATATATCTCCATGCACCCCCCCCCAAACTCCCAGGTGTATATTTCAAGGACTGGTTCAGAAGGTTGGTGGGGGGCCTTGGACCCCTTCCCTGCAACTCTGATCCAGGGGTCCCCCCCACCAGGGAATTCCCCTCTCTGACCCCCCCAAATCCAGCCTCTTGGGCGCGTCATGAGCCCTCCCCAGAGCCGCCGGCCGCGCCCCCTTCCTCCTCCTCCTCCGGGGGGCAGAAGGCCGAGTGGTCCTGGCTGTCGAAGCAGGAGCTGCTGAGGAAGGCCGCGGGGAGGGTGCTGGCCAGGGGCTCGGGCCGGTGCCCGCGTTGGTGCCGCAGGAGGCTGTAGGCGCGGGAGAAGAACTTGTGGCAGACCCCGCACTGGTGGGGCTTGTCCCCCTGGTGGACCTGCCGGTGGCGGGCCAGGTCGGCCAGCCGCTTGAACTCCTTCTGGCAGAGCACGCACTGGAAGGGCCGGGCGCCCGTGTGGGTGACCTGGTGCTGCTTGAGGTGGGAGAGGCGCCGGAAGCGTTTGCCACACTGGCCGCAGGGGTAGGGCAGCTCGCCCGTGTGGATCAGGAAGTGGGTGGCCAGGTCGTACTTGCTCTTGAAGGCTTTCCCGCAGACGCTGCACTCGGTGCCCTTGGGGGGCTGCTCCGGCCCCGGGGCGGCTGCCCCGTGCGCCCGCCGGTGGCTGGCCAGCTCGCCCGCCTTGCGGAAGCGCTGGCGGCAGAGCGGGCAGGCGAAGGGCAGCCCCGCGCCGGGGCCGTGGGTCCGGCTGTGCTGCTTGAGGTAGGAGGAGAGGCGGAAGGCCATGCCGCAGTCGGGGCAGGCAAAGGGCTTCTCGCCCGTGTGCACCCGGCGGTGGCGCGACAGGGACCAGGGCCGGGCGAAGAATTTGTGGCACTCGCTGCACTGGTGCCGCTGGGTGCCGCCCGGCCCGGCCTGGCCCCGAGTCTTGAAGCACTTGTGCGCCTTCAGCTCACCCTTGGTCTCGAAGGCCTCCTGGCAGGCCAGGCAGAGCAACGTCCAGTCCTCCTGCAGCAGCACCTGCTTCTCCTCGGCTTCCTCGCCCGGGGGCCCGGCCTGCTGGCGCGGGGCCGGCTCCGGGAGGCGCTGGCGGGCGTGGGTGCGCTGGTGGCGGGCCAGGTGGGCCGGGCGGCGGAAGGCCTTGCGGCACACCGGGCACTGGAACGGCCTCTGCCCGCCGTGGGTCAGGCCGTGCCGCGCCAGGTAGTAGGGGAATTTGAACTGCTTCCCGCACACCCGGCACCGGTGCCCATGCTTGGCGCCAGAGCGGCACCGGTGGGATTCGCCGCCGGCCGGGCTCTGGGCGGGCGGGTCGCGGGGACGGCACCGGTGCTGCCGGAGGCCGTGGGCCTGGGCGAAGCGGCGCTGGCAAGAGCCGCACTGGTGGGGCAGACGGCGTGGGGGCCTGCCGGGCGGCTCCTCCTGGGGGGAGTCAGGGGAGGGAGAGGACTCGGGCAGCTCAGTCTCCATTGTGGGGAGCCCTGGATGGGAAGGAAAACACGGGGGGTGGGTCAGGCAGGGAGCAGTAATGATGGGAAATGTCCCCCAACCTGGCACTGCTGGGGCATCAGGGCTGGCTCTGACGCCAGGGAGCACCCCCTACTGACCCCTTGCACTGACCCCCACAGCACAGTGCCCTCGCTTACCTCCCCGCCCAGCTCCCCACAGCCCAGCACCCCCTACTGACCCCTTGCACTGACTCCCACAGCACAGTGCCCCCATCTGACCCCCCCAGCCAGCTCCCCACAGCCCAGCACCCCCTACTGACCCCCTGCACTGACTCCCACAGCACAGTGCCCCCATCTGACCCCCCCACCCAGCTCCCCACAGCGCAGCGCCCCCAACCTACCCCCCACCCAGCTCCCCACAGCCCAGCACCCCCTACTGACCCCCTGCACTGACCCCCACAGCACAGTGCCCCCATCTGACCCCCCCACCCAGCTCCCCACAGCCCAGCACCCCCTACTGACCCCTTGCACTGACCCCCACAGCACGGTGCCCCCATCTGACCCCCCCCAGCTCCCCACAGCCCAGCACCCCCTACTGACCCCCCGCACTGACCCCCACAGCCCAGCGCCCCCATCTGACCCCCTGCACTGCCCCCCACAGCACAGTGCCCCCACTGACCTCCCCAGCCAGCTCCCCACAGCACAGCGCCCCCGCTGACCCCCTGCACTGCCCTCCGCAGCACAGTGCCCCCATCTGACCCCCTCACCCAGCTCCCCACCGCCCAGCGCCCCCTACTGACCCCCTGCACTGACCCCCACAGCACAGTGCCCTCGCTTACCTCCCCGCCCAGCTCCCCACAGCACAGCACCCCCGCTGTCCCCCTGCCCCCGCCCGGCAGCCCAGCGCCCCCTAGCGCCGCCCTGGATCGGGAATGGGGGGGCAGACTGGCCCCTAGCCCCGCCCCGTCAGTGTCACTAGTACCCGGCTCACTCCCTACCCACCTCTCTAAGGGTTAACCCGCCCCAAGCTCTCTGCAAACCGGCTGCCCCTCCCATGCGGGGAGGGGGGGGGGCTGCACTTCCAGTCCCTCCCCCCCATGCAGCACTGCTCGCCTGCATCGTCCCCCCCATGCAGCATCCCCGGGCCAGGGCCCCACCCCGCTAGGGCTCGCCCGGGTGTTACCTCTGCTGCCAGCTGCAGGCTCCGTGCGGGGGGGGGGCGGGCGCAGGGGGGCGATGAGTGTCTGTGTCGCAGCCAATCTCGTCCCCCTCAGAAACGCACACTGGTGCTCGCACACTCTAGTGCCAATGCAGAGCCAGCAGCCAGAGACCAGGACGCCTGGGTTCTATCCCCAGCTCTGGGAGGGGAGTGGGGGCTAGTGGGTAGAGCAGGGGGGCTGGGAGCCAGGACGCCTGGGTCTGTCCCCAGCTCTGGGAGGGGAGTGGAGGTCTGGTAACTAGCAAGAGAAATACGAAGGGGGGGGGGGGGCTTGAAGACCTTGTGTTGAAAAAGGGCCCTTGGCCTCGGTGATTTTGTGTCTGGGCAGCGCCTGGCGCGACGGGCTCCCAATCTCAGCTTGATCCTCTATGCGCCACTACAAACCACCTAATGAACAGTAGCTGGTTTCCAAAGGCAGCCTGGGGAATTTAAATCCAACTGCAAAATCTGTCCCCGTGAATTAAGCCCTAGAAACGTTTCAGTTACTAACAGCTTCCTGATCTTATTGACAATGAAGCCACCCGGTCCCGAGCTCAGTTGGTTCAGTCTCCGCCCTGTTAATATTCTGCACCTTATTTCTAGCCTGAATGTATCTCCCTTCGCCACCCAGCCACTCTGTCTTTTGCTGCTCAGTGAAAGCCACCTACACCCAGAAATCTCTTCCCCCACGGAGCCTGTGATCCCATCGCCTCATGGAGAAACTAGCTGGAGGTCATTCGGGGCCGTCTCCCAGCCTGCGTCAGACCTTGGCTTGGAAGTATTTGGGTAAATGCCATCCCGATAAAGGTCAATGTCACCGCCCACGCACAAACCGCTGACAAAAGCTTTTCATCCATAATGATCAAACTGTACAGCCAAGCAAAGGAGGCAAAATCCGTTGGGCCCCGCCAAATTCACCGTCCACTTTGGCCAAAGTCACGGTCATAGGATTTCAAAAATAGTAAATTTCATGATTACAGCTCTTTAAATCTGAAATGTCAAGGTGTTGGAACTGCGGGGGTCCAGACCCAAAAAGGAGGGGGGGGAGGTCAAAAGTTATGGGGGGGTATCACCACCCCTACTTCTGCGCCGCTGCTGGCAGGGGGCGCCTCAGAGCTGGGTACCCAGCCAACAACTGCTGCTCTCCGGCCACCAGCCGCTGCTCTCCAGCTGCCCAGCTCTGAAGGCAGCACAGAAGTAAGGGTGGCAATCCTGCGACCCCCTACAATAACCTTGTGACCCCCCTGCAACTCCCATGTGGGTCAGGACCCCCAATTTGAGAAACACTGGTTTCCCCCATGAAATCTGTACAGTACAGGGTAAAAGCACACAAAAGACCAGATTTCACAGGACAGAGACCAGATTGCATGGTCCGTGACGCGTGTTTCATGGCCGTGAATTTGGTAGGGCCCTAAATACACGGCTTGATTTAAGGCTGTTTGGTTTGTACATTTTCACAGGTGCAGTTGACCATTTGTGTTTTAACGGTTCTAAAGTTTAACGTGATGACTCTCAACGTCGTCTGGCATTAAGTAATTAGAGCCTGACCCGCCCCCATAAGTTCCTGCAACTGTGAACATGTAGAAATCAGTAAAAATAAAATAAAAATGGCTTCAAAATAGACAGTGATGCTTTCCACCAAAATTATAAAAAAATAAAAATCAAATTCCACCCAGGCTCATTCTACCACCAGTCGGACCAGTCCCTCGGTCCTTAGTACCTTTGAATCTAAATAGATTGCGCTCTGTAAGTCATTCTTTCGAAGGCAGGTTTCCCAGACCTTCAATCCTTGTTGAAGCTCAGTTCTGAACCCTGTCCAACCCGGGCAGCGTTCGCAGTATTGTTCAAGCTGGCTGGGCCCCAGGATATTGACGAGAGAAGGTGGGTGAGTTCAGATCTTGCATTGGACCAACTTCTGTTGGCGAGAGAGACGAGCTTTCGAGCTCTCAGAGCTCGTCTTCTTTGAGATCTATCAGTTAACCAGTTTTTAACCCATTTGGTGTTGATGTCAGACAGTGCTCACTGGTTGTTAAGCAGCGCGGCAGATAGTATTAAACCAGACAGCTGCCTAAGTGTATTACATCCGCACTGCTACTGTACCAACCAAACCTGTATTATTTTGGAATACCTGGGCCTACAGATTTCCCCTCATTGAGAGCTCAGTTGTGAAAAGTCTGTGACGGTTCACTAGATGCCACAATAACCTCTACTAATGAAGGCAGATGGGGAAAGGTAGGAAAGGGAAGGGAAAGACAGAATTAGTTCAAACCAAAAGGCCACCTGCTATAACTCAGGGACTGTGTTAACATCATGCTTGGCAAACAGAAGTGTGGGATGAGAAATCAGTGGTGTGTCAGGAACAAGGCCTAACCGGTGGACAAAATACTATGGGGATGGGCTGTTCAAGCCATCACTCCCATTTGGGGTCCTTATAGAAAGAAATTGGGGATGGGGAAGAAAAATTGGCAACTGGAGCAAGCTTCACCATTATGGCTGACCCCACTCAACCCTCCGGACTCCTGGGACCCCAGACCTTCTTCGTCTTGATTCTGAGAGCTGTCCCGACTGAACCAGGCCAGAGAGAGAGAAATCCAGCTGACACCTCCACCAGTTCTAGCTGAACCCCCAACCCCGCCTGGGATGAAACAGGGTTGGACTTTAGCAAGCCCAGCTGAGCTCACTTCTCTTTCCTTGCAAAAGGCCGTTACCACGGTCAGACGAGGCAGCTTCTCCTTCTCCAGGCTCTGTCTGGCCACAAGGAACGAAGGAGGTTGTGCAGATGGAAGCCTCGTTTAACGCTTGACATTGCAATCTGTCTCTCCTTCGTTCCTGGTGCTTTCAATCAAAGGGTAAAAGGATTTTGAACGGGGTGTTGGCCAGGGCTGAGGGCTCTGGCTACCAAACCTCGTTTAACACTTGTGGCTGGGACATGTCAACCCCCATGTAAACAGCGCTACTGCTTCTCGGGGAACTGGATTCACGACTTCCCTAAACCCACTGTGGCTGACGTCAATTGGGGCAGGCAGCGTGGCCTAGCGGACGAGATGCTGGATTGGGACTCAGCAGATCTTGGCTCTGCCACTGGCCGGCTGGGTGACCTTGGCCAGGTCACGATCCCCCTCACTCTGCCTCAGTTTCCCCATCTGTAAAATGGAGATGATAATGCTGACCTCCTTGGTTAAGCGCTTTGAGATCTGCTGATTGGAAAGTGCTCTACACGAGCTAGGCTCTTAGCGTCTCTCTGCTGACCATGTCCCATATTGGCCTCCCCATGATTTTGCCCAGGATCAATATCAAGCTAACCAGCCTACAAGTACCTGGTTCATTCCATTCACTCCATTTCAAATATTGGCACAACATTTGCTTGTTTCCAGTCCTCAGGGACTTCCGCAGGTTTGTTAATGGTTCAGAGAGCACCTTGGCCAATTCTTTGCACACTCTTGGGTGCAAGTTGTCTGGGCCTGCTAATTGCAAATGGGTTGACTTTACTAGTTGTCATTTAACATCCTAGTTACTGAGGGAATAGCAAACATTTCCCTAGCACTGTCACATGTGAATTTGTCATCCAGCTTCTTTCCAAACGCAGAACAGGAATATGTATAGACAGATGAAGGCAGATAAGAGATTCATAGTTTAAAGCTAGAAGGGACCATCCGTCACACCTCCTGTAAAGCATTAAATATCACCCAGTTGGCTTTTGAGACCAATAACTTATGTGTTCTTCCCCAAAACACGCCCCCAGCTCTCTCTGGTTCTTGCAATAATTTCCTCCCTGGCTTGAGAACTGACAAAAAGATCCTCATTTACTGGGTCTTTTACAGAGCTCAACACTCTTCTTTAGCCCCTCAGTTCTAGCCCTCCTAATGGGGTGTCTTTGGGGTTTTCTGGGCTGAGATCAGGAGCCCCGCCCCCGGCTTCCTTTTGACACTGCTTCCTTTCCCCCCCATCCTAGACCCTTGCCTATATTGTTACTGTGAGACAGAGAAAGTTGAGATCTCTGGGCAGGTCAATCCCGCTGCAAAATGTTCCCAAGAGACACTGAGACAGATGGCAGCGTGCGGCACCCCCATGCCACCTCTCCACGGTGCATTGCACTAGGCTTGGGCTCCTGGTGCATACCCTCAGCACTGACGCCAGCAGCCGAGCGCCCGAGCAGTATGCAATCATTGGCTGTACACTGCTGGACCGGGAGCGTTGGCCAAAGCCTGTAGCGTAGACGTGGCCACGGACCCTGACAACAGAGAGGCTTTGGAGGCGGAAAAGCGAGACAGCCAAGCAGCTGCCCTTGAGCACGGCGCAGGACGTGGGAAAACCTAGAGAGCACGCTTAGAAACCACTCTTGTTCATGGTCCTCCCTGGGTTCAGAGAAGCAGGACTTTGTAAATAAACAAGATGGCAGCAAACTCCATCAATTTCTGCTTCCACAGGAATGTGCCCTACGCCCTGAACTTTGACCAGCAGCTCAGGTCCAAAAGGGGTAAGGAATCAAAATTTCTTCAGCCATGCCATGGAACAGGGATTGGCTGAGCCCCAGATCCCTTTAAAGGGCACACACCACCCCGTTACACGGGTATTTTTTCCTCTCAGAAAGTAACCGTAACCAAATCACCACTCGATCTTCTTTTTGGTAAGCTAACCAGCAAGATGGCTGGTGGACTCACAACTAGATCATAATCAAGGGTAAAAAACAACCGTATATCAAATGTTGTATTTAACTGCTGTGATTTCAGCTGAGGAGCTGCTGTTCCAACTGAAGTTGGGTTTGTTCGGAAAACCCACACGCTGATCGGGCGACAGGAGAGCTGATCTTAGCAGCAGAGACTGAAAGAGCTCGGCGTGTTTAGCCTAAACTGCCAGACGTCACCACTGGGCAGGGAGAAGAGCATGCGAAGCTGCAGGACAGAGTAGGCCCAAAGCAAATGGGCTGTGGGTAAATTTCAAAGGCAGTTTTTAACCAGGAACTGAGTGAGGTTCTGGAGCAGCCTTCCCATGGGAGAAGCAGGAGGCAAACAGCCTCTCTGGCTTGAAGATGGGTTTTGATCAGTTTCTGAAGGGTATGATCTGACAAGGGGTGAGCTGACTGGATTTGCTGACCCAAAGAACAAGGAGCAGACGCCCCAGGGAGTCCTGCCCAATCTCGGGGCCTGTACGTGTCCCCCACACCCTCCCATCCAGTTTTTGGCGTCAGAAGAAATAAAAGCCAGGACTTGGTCAGGAGGGGGAAAGAGGTTTTTTTATTTCCTGGTTTTTCAGCGTCGAGCTTCTCAGCGGGGAAGTCCGGGGGAATTTTTACAAACAAAGGGAGAAAATAAAACAACGCTAAACTATTTTAAACCAAAAAAAGATTCTTTAAAACGGGGATCTGGCTCTTGGGAACTAGAGTTGGCGCCATAGCAGGATATCACGTGCAAGGATTCCCTGTTCAGCCACGGGATAGGGGAGGCCCAGTCAATCCAAAATCTGAGATTCACTCTCTTCCCACCTCTGGCTCCAGCGTCTGTCTCCCCTCCCCTCAAAACCAGCGCCGTGTTCCTTCTGCAGCTGACGAAAGCGTCCACAAATCTCCATTCCTGGGAGACCCCACAATAACAAGCTGATGTGTGTGGCCCAGTGTTGCGGAGACCCTACAATAACAAGCCCTAGTGGCTGCAGTCTAGTGTCCAGCAGAGATCTCACACCTGCAAACCAGCGTGGGCAACCATGTGGTTTTGAGAGCCCCAAAAATAACAAAGCAGTGTGTGCAGCCCCAGCACTCCTGAGACAATCTAATAACAACAAGCATGAGCTTGGGAATTTCTTAGAGACCCTACAATAACCGAAGGGTCTGGAGCACACAACCGAGAGACCCTACAATAACACACCAGCGTGCAATGGGAGAGAAGCATCTTTTCGAGGATGTAGCTGGGTGAGAGGGCATGTGGAAGGTTGGGGGAGGGGTGCCCGAGTGACACCCCCACATCCTGCAGTGGTTTCTGGTTCCATTTCAATTACTAGCGCATCCGCGCTCAAGGCTTAGAAGAGACGAGCAGGGCTAGAGCCAAGCTCACAGGCTTGCTGGTTCTCCAGTCGCCAGCGTGGACCAGGATGTGCATGCACGTGAAGGGATCTTGGCCATCACTCAGGATTTGGGATTAGAGGTGGGATCCAAGCTGATGCCTCCACACAGGCTGGATGGCAGCATGGCAGCTCAGGCTGCCTGGGTCAGTGTCGCACGGACTGTGGTGCAGGGAAGAATCTGGAGGTTCCTTCTGGTCCAACTGGGTCTGAGTCTGTACTGTAAAGGCCCAGCCTAGTCTCTGGGGCAGCCTTCAGCCACAGCCCTAAAATTCCCCAATATTCTGCTCTCCCTAGACGATAGATTCATAAACTGGAATAAATTGGACGTAGCTCCATTGAGTCAATGGGGCCAGACCCCCAGCTGGTGTCAGTGGGCCATAGCTCCATTGAGTCAATGGGGCCAGACCCTCAGCTGGGGTCAATGGCCATAGCTCCACTGAGTCCATGGGGCCAGACCCCCAGCTGGTGTGAACTAATGAGAGATGGTCCCTGACAGGGGGTCACAGGGGAAAGATGGGGGCACACGGGACAAAACCACTGAGCAGAGCAATGCAGGAAGGGATAGTGTCCAGGAGACACTATGGCCCTGGATGTACAGAGACCCCTAGTGGGGATGCCGGGTGGCGCAGGCTGGGGCAGTGCCAGGGTCCCTCTGGGCCCAGGGACCCCTAGTGAGGATGCCAGGCAGTGCAGGCCAGGGGAGTCAGTAGTCTCAGTGCAGAATCCCTAGGTATATTCAGTCTAAGTGACGGCTGGGTCTTCTGTCCCTTGGAGGCGAGGGCAGGGCTGAAGCCAACCCCCTGATAACTAGCCTATGGCGCACAGCTGGCTGAGCACTTTCAAAAGACCCCGCAATAACAGACTGGCCCGCACAGTCCCAGCGCCCTCTAACAGCAATTCTCTCCGCAGTGCCAAGCTTATGAGGGACCGGACAATGACGAGCCAGCATATGTAGTGAGACCCTACAATAACAAACCAGCGTGTACAATGAGACCCTAAAATAACAAACCACCGTGTACAACCCAGCACTAATGAGTGATCCTGCAATAACAAACTGGCTTGCGCTCATGAGTAACTCTACAGCAATAAGAAAAGGAGGACTTGTGGCCTTATGGGGATCCAGGAAGTGGGCGGGCGAAGCTCGCCCACTGCTAAAGGATCCCCCCCAGCCTAAGGGGGAGATCCACAGGACCTGGGAAACCAAATAATTACTGGGGACAACTAATGACTTGTGGCACCTTAGAGACTAACAAATTTATCTGAGCATAAGCTTTTGTGAGCTACAGCTCACTTCATCGGATGCATTCAGTGGAAAATACAGTGGGGAGATTTATATCCATAGAGAACATGAAACAATGGGTGTTACCATACACGCTGTATGGTTACGCGATTACAGACATGAAAGTTGCGATATTACAACAGAAAAACTTCAAATCCAGACTCCAGCCAGAGACTGCTGAATTGGAATTCATTTGCAAATTGGATACAATTAACTTAGGCTTGAATAGAGACTGGGAGTGGCTAAGTCATTATGCAAGGTAACCTATTTACCCTTGTTTTCCTAACCCCCCTACCCCCACCCCAGACATTCTTGTTAAACCCTGGATTTGTGCTGGAAATGGCCCACCTTGATTATCATACACATTGTAAGGAGAGTGATCACTTTACATAAGCTATTACCAGCAGGAGAGTGGGGTGGGGGGGATAGAAAACCTTTTGTAATGATAAACACCCATTTTTTCATGATTTGTGTGTATAAAAACAAACATCTTCTGTATTTTCCACAGTATGCATCAGATGAAGTGAGCTGTAGCTCACGAAAGCTTATGCTCAAATAAATTGGTTAGTCTCTAAGGTGCCACAAGTACTCCTTTTCTTTTTGCGAATACAGACTAACACGGCTGCTACTCTGAAAACTGTAATGAGAGTGATCACTTAAGATGAGCTATTACCAGCAGGAGGGGGGGGAACCTTTTGTAGTGATAATCAAGGTGGGCCATTTCCAGCAGTTGACAAGAACTTCTGAGGAACAGTGAGGGGTGGAAGGGGGGAATAAACATGGGGAAACAGGTTTCAGAGTAACAGCCGTGTTAGTCCGTATTCACAAAAAGAAAAGGAGTACTTGTGGCACCTTAGAGACTAACCAATTTATTTGAGCATAAGCTTTCGTGAGCTACAGCTCACTTCATCGGATGCATACTGTGGAAACTGCAGAAGACATTATATACACAGAGACCATGAAGGTGGGAGGAGGTATTGTTTCATGATCTCTGTGTGTATATAAAGTCTGCTGCAGTTTCCACGGTATGCATCCAATGAAGTGAGCTGTAGCTCACGAAAGCTCATGCTCAAATAAATTGGTTAGTCTCTAAGGTGCCACAAGTACTCCTTTTCTTCATGGGGAAACAGTTTACTTCCCCATGTTTGCAAACTGGATACAATTAACTTAGTCTTGAATAGAGACTGGCAGTGGATGGGTCATTACACAAAGTAAACTATTTCCCCATGTTTATTCCCCCCCTCCACCCCCCACTGTTCCTCAGACATTCTTGTCAACTGCTGGAAATGGCCCACCTTGATTATCACTACAAAAGGTCCCCCCCCCGTCCCCCCCACGTAATAGCTCACCTTACCCGATCACTCTTGTTACAGTGTGTATGGTAACACCCATTGTTTCATGTTCTCTATGGATATAAATCTCCCCACTGTATTTTCCACTGAATGCATCCGATGAAGTGAGCTGTAGCTCACGAAAGCTCATGCTCAAATAAATTTGTTAGTCTCTAAGGTGCCACAAATCCTCCTTTTCTTTTTGCGAATACAGACTATAATGGCTGCTACTCTGAAACCTGTCTACAGCAATAGATTGCCATTTGTAATTAGACCCTACAAAAACAAACTGGCATGTGCTGAGAGACCCTGCAATAACAGACCGATCTGTGCAGCCCAGCGCTCATGAGTGACCCTAAATAACAAACCGACACATGCCAGAGATCCTACAAAAACAAACCGGTGTGCAGAGCCCAGCACCAAGAGGGCACACGAGCAGAACATGCCGGCCCGTGGCCAAGCCAACAGGGAGAGCCAGAGGTGGGAGGCAGGACGCGCAGGCCGGCTGGGGCTGCCAGGGGTCCCACCCGGCTAGTCAATACCGCGGTGCAGTTTGAGGTGGCGGGAGAGGTTGCTGAAGGTGATGAAACCCTTGTGGCAGATGCTGCACTGGAAGGGGCGCTCCCCGCTGTGGAGCAGCCGGTGCCGTTTCAGGTAGCACTCGTGCCGGAAGAACTTGCCACACTCGGTACACTGGTAGGGTTTCTCGCCCGTGTGCACCAGCACGTGCCGGTCCAGGTCCCGCGGGCTGCGGAAGAACTTCTCGCACTCCGTGCACTTGTAGAGCTTCTTGCCGGGCCGGGCGGGGAAAGCCCGTAGCTCCAGCCGCGGCAGTAGGTGGCGCTCCAGCTCCCCACCTGTTGGTGGCACAGGCCCCGCCACCACCGGCTGGGGGTCGCCCTCCGGGGGCAGCAGCATGGCGTGGCTCAGCTGGTGGGCCTCCAGGGGCGGCAGGGCCCCAAAGCTCATGCCACAGATGCCGCAGGCAAAGGAGGCCTCGCCCGTGTGGGCCGCCAGGTGGGCGGCCAGGGCGCCAGCGTTGGCAAAGAAGGTGCCACACTCGCACTGGTACAGGCTGTCCAGAGGGCGGGTGTCCTGGGGCTTGCAGGCCGGGCAGCCCAGCCCCTGCGGCTCCTGCTGCCCCGGGACCCCCTTGCCCGTGCAGCCTTGGCATGGCAGGAGCAGCGGCCGGTCCTTGGCATGGGTGAGTTTGTGGCGCTCCAGCAGGGAGGGGGCATTAAAGTCCCGCTCGCAGTCGGGGCACTTGAAGGGCTTGATGTCGGTGTGGGCCAGCCAGTGCTTCCCCAGCTCGGGCGCCAGCCGGAAGCGACGCCCACAGGCCCCGCAGCCATAGGGGGCCGCCCGCCCCTGGCCGCACAGGCGCTCCAGGCAGCGGGTGGTGCCGGGCGGCTCGGGGGCGCCCCCTCCGGGGGACGGACGGTGCTGGCGCTTGAGGTGGCGGCCCAGACTGCTGCGGGAGGAGAAGCGGAGCTCGCAGACGTGGCAGCAGTAGGGTTTCTCGCCCGTGTGCACCACCTGGTGGTGGAGCAGGCCGGTGGAGTCGCGGAAGCCCTTGGGGCAGACGGTGCAGCGGTAGGGGCGTTCGCCGGTGTGGCTGCGGATGTGGTTGACCAGGTTGAAGGAATGCTTGAAGCTCTTGCTGCAGTGCGGGCACTGGAAGGGTTTGAGCTCCGTGTGCCGGGCAAAGTGGCGCCGCAGGTCCGAGCGGTACCGGAAGCTCTTGTCGCACTCGGAGCAGTGGAAGGGCACCCGGGCGCCCGCCCCATTGTCTGTCAGAGGGGTTGGCGCTGGCCCGTCGGGGCCGTCCTCTGGGTCCGAGCATGGCACCATGCGCTCGATGGTGCCAGGCGCCCGGCCAGGGAGCTGCCCGGGCTCCTCTGCCCAGCCGGTGCCCAGTCCCTCAGGCAGATCAGTGCCATAGCACTCCATCACCGCCGGGTCCCACGGACGCCTCTGGGAATCGCAAACAGGAGCCGAGTCAGTGATACTCCCTCTAGGGGGCGCTGGCCCTGATCCAGCCCCAGAGTGAGGACTGGCTGGCTCAAGGGAGCAGGGAATGGGGCACGGGGCTTGTCCCCTCTAGGGGGCGCCGGCTCCCATCCGGCCCAAGGGTGGGGACAGCCTGGCTCAAGGGACTGGTAATTACCCGCAGGCCGTTATACACCCGCCGGCCTCGTTAATCTCCTGATCCCTGTTGCCCAGTTCTCAGCGCCCTGAGCGGAGGAAGCAGATTAATTCCAAAGCCCTGGCTCTGCCGCTCTATTTATAACCGCTCGGGCCACCAGCCAGTGGAAACCTCCTGTGACTGCCGGGGGCAGGGCAGGACTCCTGGGTTCTCTCCCCAGCTCTGGCAGGGGAGTGGGGGCGAGGGGTTAGAGCAGAGGGACTGGGAGCCAGGACTCCTGGGTTCTCTCCTCAGCTCTGGCAGGGGAGTGGGGGCGAGTGGTTAGAGCAGGGGGCAGGGCAGGACTCCTGGGTTCTCTCCCCAGCTCTGGCAGGGGAGTGGGGGCGAGTGGTTAGAGCAGGGGGCAGGGCAGGGCTCCTGGGTTCTCTCCCCAGCTCTGGCAGGGGAGTGGGGGCGAGTGGTTAGAGCAGGGGGCAGGGCAGGGCTCCTGGGTTCTCTCCCCAGCTCTGGCAGGGGAGTGGGGGCGAGTGGTTAGAGCAGGGGGCTGGGAGCCACGAGACCCCACAGCCCTGCCAGAGGCGGGGGTTTCCCTCCCTCCAGCCCCACTCCTGGTCCTTTGGGCTCCCCCAGTCCTCGGTGGGGGGGGCGCCCCCCGCGGGGGTCCCCGCCCCCCAGTACTTACAGCTCCCTCTGGGCGCCGACATTTTGGCAGCCAGGGCTCGTCACTTCCGCCCCGGGCGGGGGGGTCGCGGCTGCCGGCCCCACGGGAAGATGGGGGGGGGTAGGCTGTGCCCCTCCTCGTCCCGTTCCCCCAATGCCCGCCCCCAGCTCCCTGATTGGACACAGACGGACCCAATGGGCCCTTCGCTCCCCCCCGATATCTCCACTTCCTGCCGAGGCCCAGCCCTCTACCCCCATCTTGGCTATGGGCAAAGGGGTGGGTACTGGGACAGACGCCATCTTGACTGTGGGCAGAGAGGAGAACACAGTCAGAGAGGCGCCATCTTGTCTGTGGGCAAGGAGAGGAACACAGTCAGAGAGGCGCCATCTTGACTAGGGGCAGGGAGGGTTGTAGTCAGAGAGGCGCTATCTTGATTGTGGGCAGGGAGAGGTGTAGTCAGAGAAGAGCCATACTGACTGTGGGCAGGGAAGGGAACACAGTCAGAGAGGCGCCATATTGACTGTGGGCAGGGAGAGGCGTAATCAGAGAGGTGCCATCTTGCGTGTGGGCAACGGGGCGTCGTGGAGGGCAAGGAACCATCTTTACTGTGGGCAAAAGGGGGCAGAGGGGAGGCAATATCTTTACTGCGGGCAGGGAAGTAAAACATTCCAAGAGGCTCCCTCTGGTGGACCACAGAAGGGGCAGACAGAGAGAAGCCATCTTGACTGTGGGCAAAGAGGGGCGAGGCCCCATGCCCCAGTCTCCGCCCCCCTGAGCCAGCCAGTCCCTGCCCTGGGGCTGGATGGGAGCCTGCATCCCCTAGAGGGAAAAGGCCCTGATCCCCATTCCCCACCCCCTGAGCCAACAGCCCCCTTCCCCCCATCGTATGAAGAAGACAGGCATAGACATTGTATTCTCATCTCGTTTATCTGGCGAGGGGCTGGGGTGTTCGGGGAGGGGCGGGTCCCCGTCCGTGCACAGGCAAGCCACTAAGTTCTGTGCAAAAAGAAAAGGAGTACTTGTGGCACCTTAGAGACTAACAAATTTACAGCTACAGCTCACTTCATCGGATGCATGTAGTGGAAAATACAGTGGGGAGATTTTATATACACAAAGAACATGAAACAATGGGTGTTACCGCCCGACAGGGGCCACCTGGGGTAAACTTTTCAAAATGCAAAAGTGGGACACATGCAGGAACCCCACCCCCTCTGTGGCCCCGCCCCCTGGCCAGGCTGGAAGCCAGAGCCAAGCAGTGGTAAGAGCCGCTTATGGAGCCCAGGCCACCTTGGGGAGCTCCAGACCCTCCACCTGCCCAGAATGAGGAGCCTGGGTGCCCAAGAGCAGCTGCCAGCTTGTGTCCCAGCCCCCCACCCGGGGCGTGCTGCCCTAGGGGTCAGAGGCCACCTCCACCAGGGGTCACAGATTGCCTTCCCCTAGGGGTCAGAGGTCACTCTGGGGGTCAGAGGCCACCTCCCCTTGGGGGCTCGTGGATTCCGTCCCTCAGGTCTCCCTGGGAGTCTGTGGAGCAGGCAGGGGCCCAGCTCGGGCCCCTGGGAGTGGGGAAGCTGGTGGCTCTGCAGGCAGCACAGCTGGGTGTAGGCCTTGTGGCAGAGCGGGCAGCCATGCACCTGCTGGAGGCGCAGCGGGTCACTGGGCTCGCAGAAAGTCTTCCCGCAGGCTGCGCGGCAGTGGTCCTGCTCCCCGGTGCGGATCCGCTGATGCCACTCCAGGCGCGCCAGCTGCCAGAAGCTCTTGCTGCACAGGTGGCAGCCGAAGGGCCGGTGCCCGGTGCGGATCAGATGGCAGCGCCATAGGCCCGAGACCCGGGAGAAGGGCTTGGCACAGACACTTCGCTCCAGCACCTCCTGGCGCCCAGCTTTCTGTGGCAGTGCCAGGCAGCAGTGCCCTGCCTGAACTGTGACCGTGTGCAGGGGAGGATTCTCTTCAACCTCCCTAAATACCCCCTGTGCTTTCAGCTGGATTCTCTGTCACTTCCTCTCCCAAATACTTGGGGTGTTTCCTTGTGCTGTTAAACAGCCCCCGCGCCCCACCCCAGAGGGACTGTGTCTCAGCACCAGCCAAGGGGTCCCAGACAGTGACACTCTGAGCTGGCCACTAATAATCAAAGATCAATAGATAATACAGTGCTATTAATCATTTTTATAATCGACCAGTAAAGGTATTGGTTAGTCACCAAATTGATGAATTGCTAATAATAAACCACTGATGAATATATAGATATTAAACATAATTAATAAACAAAACATTGCTACTGATAAGGACAATAAATGATACATTGCTATTAGTCAATATTATTATTGATTAATAAAGGTATTGATTAGTTGCTA